>NW_026648028.1:0-86244 GCF_950295315.1 Erinaceus europaeus | reverse complement strand
GTTTATGTTTTAATATTAAAAAATGTTAAGTCTATATATCTTCTGTTATGTTGTATATAAATGTTTTAACTATGCTGAGAAATTTTAAACTTTTTGGAATTAGTTATAGCAAAATAAAGCATTAACGATGAAATTTTGATATGTAAAGAAAAGATTTTTTACATAACTTGTTCATTACACACTCATTATAAAAGTAGCTGGTATTCAAATTTAAGTCTTAACTCCAACATGTGAGGTCTTTCCAACCACTTTCATTGTAAAATACATACATGTTTTTTTCAACATTTGCTAGGCTGTAAATATAGCGCTAAGATCAAACTGCAAGTCTAGTTTGTTGTAGTGAGATACTTAAAAAAATTTATTTATTTATTTTCCCTTTTGTTGCCCTTGTTTTTTATTGTTATTGTAGTTATTATTGTTGTTGCTATTGATTTGTCATTGTTAGATAAGACAGAGATAAATGGAGATAGGAGGGGAAGAGAGAGAGGGGGAGAGAAAGACAGACACCTGCAGACCTGCTTCACCGCCTGTGAAGCGACTCCCCTGCAGGTGGGGAGCTGGGGGCTCGAACCGGGATCCCTACACTGGTCCTTGCGCTTTGATCAATAAGGGAAAACATGGAATGATGCTTTGAATGGGGGTGGCATATTACAAAGGACTCCAGGGAAGGAGGGAAAAGAAGAGGATGAAGAGGCATTGTCCTGTTGTGTCTGTCTTCTAGACACCAATCTAGAGGAGAAGTGAGGTTGTGCGTTACAGGTTAAAGACTATAATGTAAACATCCCAGTTAAAAAGAAGGTGACGCGCATTCCAGCACTCTTTCCGTGTTATGTGTGCGCCTCTGTAGTTCGATCCCTCATCCCTTGTTTTATCCATGCAAACCACACACCTGCCTTTTTGCTATTTTTTTTTTTACTTAAAAAAAATATTGGAGTCATAAAAATATAGCATAATTTGTTTTGAGATTTATCCATGTTACTGTGGACGAACATCTAGTTCCAATTTATTGTTGAAATATAATCCATTGGGGGGCCAGGCGGTGACACACTTGGTTAAGCACTCACATTGCAGTGCGCAAGGATCCAGGTTCAAGCCCCTGCTCTTCACTTGCAGAGGGAAAGTTCACAAGTGCTGAAGCAGGGCTGCAGGTGTGTCTCTTGTCTTTCTTCCTCTCTGTCTCCCTCCCTCTCTCAGTCTCTATCCAACTATATATATATATATATTCCATTGAATGGCTATATCAGGTAGTTATTCCTTTACCAGTTGGTAGACCTATGAGCTGTCTTCCAGGTAAATGTTTTTAACCTTTTTTTTTTTGTCTCTTTCAGAATCTTTCTGTTTGTCCTGAAGACGAATCGATCATCATGTCTTCTTTTGTTAACACTATGACTTCCCTAAGTGTAAAACAAGGTAATAAATCTCTTAAGTAACAGTGTATTTTCTTGTAAATAAGCTTCAAATTTGATTATAAGGACCCAAGTTTAACAATTAATTTTTACAAGTAATCTTATCTTAGTTTTGGACATATTTAATTAATTCTGCATCTTCATTCTCTTCTTGCTAAGGCAAAAGTTCCCCCAAATGGGTATATGATTATGCTTATATAATCCAAGAAAACGTGTGTGTGTGTGTGTGTGTGTGTGTGTGTGTGTGTATGATTATATAATCCATACATCCGTCCTCCCTTCCCTCCCTTTTTTTCCCTTTTCTTTTTTATTTGATAGAACAGAGAGAAGTTGAGAGAGGGGTAGGGGAGGTAGAGAAGGAGAGAGAAAGAGGGACACCTGTAGGCCTGCTTCGCAGTTTGGGAAGCACCCTCCCTGCAGGTGGGGAGTGGGGTCTCCGACCTGGGTCCTTGCGTGTGGTAAGGTGTGTGCTCGTCTGGGTGCACCACTGCCTGGACGCCCCCCAGCTTTTTTTTAACTTTTTTATGCATGTCCTGAAGTGGAATTGTTGCCACTCTTAAATTCTACTGTGACTGTAACTGTGAAAAATTAATTTATCTTTTTTCTACTATTATAGTTGAAGATGGGGAAGTATTTGATTTCAGAGGAATGCGATTAGATTGGTTTAGATTACAGGTAAGAATAGCTTAAATACTTTTTGTCTTAATGTTTTATTATTCAGTACCTTGGTTAAAATGACAAAAATACTCATTGTTATTTACCTATTAAAAAGACTTCTTTTGTATAACTAGCTATAGTCTTTACTTCATAGATGAAATCTTGATTTTTACTGAGATATAATTGACATATTATAGTAGGTTAGTTTCAGTTGTGCAGTGTAATGAATCAGTATGTGTGTGTGCTGTAAATTGATCATCACAATAATATTTACAGGGCTGGGGAGACAGCATAATGGTTATGCAAAAAGACTTTCATGCCTGAGGCACCAAAGGTCTCAGGTTTGAACCCAGCCCCCACCACACCGAAGCAGTTTCCAGTGCTGTGGTCGGTTTCAGTCTCTCTCTGCATTTTCACACCTCTGTCTTTGTAAAATCTCTCACACATACACACACACACACACACACACACACACACACACACACACACACACACACACACACACACACACACACACCACACATTGAGAGTTAGAGTTCATTAGTTTCTGGATGGAGTCCTAGAGAGAGCACATATATTTTTGGCAATATGTTTAGTTCTCTAATGTGGTTTTGTTTTTAAGTTGCTACTTTCAACCTCAAGATACTTTGGCCTTTTCACTCTGTTGTCTCATGTTCTAAAGGAAAATGTTTTCAAAGAGATAGATTTTATAAATGCAGTTCACAAGTAGTCAGTGGAAATTGGAGAGTTACTTAGTAGAGCATCCAGGAAGGATACATGAAATGACATTATCCTAAAATATTGAATCTGTGTATACTGTAGGTTACTTTCTTCTGTTAAAAATAAAGTTGAGACATAACATGTTCTTGTTTTCAAAAATCTGTGAAACAAAGTTAAGTCAAACTTAACAAATAGTAATAGAAGAGAAGTTACTCATTTTGAAAGTCATTGGTACAGTACTCCAAACCTGGTCCTCCACGTTCAGCTTTGTGCTTCCCCTTTCTGTTCTTATTTCTCAGCTTCTGTCCATGAGTGAGCTCAGCATAGGAGCATAGGGAAAGGTGCCGTTTTCTTAATTTGATGCTTTTCCTGGTGGTTGGCTGACAGTCGCTGATATTTCTAGTCGCTGATATTTCATGGCCTAGAGCTGTATCACTGTATTAGTCTGCATATCATTTTCAGTTTTGTTTTTGATAGAGATAGATAGAAATTGAAAGGAAGAAGATAGAGGAGACACAAAAAGAGATACCTGTGGCCAGGCAGTGGCGCAGCGGATTAAGCGCACGTGACGCCAAGTGCAGGGACCGGCAGGGACCGGCGTAAGGATCCCAGTTCCAGCCCTCCAGCTCCCCACCTGCAGGGGGTCGCTTCACAGGCAGTGGAGCTGGTCTGCAGGTGTCTGTCTCTCTCCTTTCCTCCTCTCTGTCTTCCCCTCCTCTCTCCATTTCTCTGTACTATCCAACAACAGTGACAGCAATAACAACAATAAGAACAAGGGCAACAGTAGGGAAAAAACGGTCTCCAGGAGCAGTGGATTCATGGTGCAGGCACCGAGCCCCAGCAATAACCCTGGAGGCAAAAGAGAGAGAGAGAGAGAGAGAGAGAGAGAGAGAGAGAAGGGGGAGGAGACCTGCCGCACTGCTTCTTTGCTCATCAAGGCTACTCCCTACAGGGAGAGGGAACCAGAGGGAACCTGCTTTCTTGCACGCAGTGACATGTGCACACTACTGGGTGTGCTACTACTCGGCCCCTTGAGTTTTCTTAATCAGGAAGAAATCATGCCTACATTTCTCCTTTGTTACGCGAACACCAGTTATAGAAGTTAGACCCACTCAAGTGACTTTATTTTAATTCTCCTTTAAGATCCTGCCTAAATAAGGTCACGTTCTTCTTTCTGAATCCTTTTATTTAGGGGTGGGACTAATGGTTTATAGTGTCTCTGCTGCTCCATGGGCACAGTTGAACACTCCATGTTTTAGATGATCTTAGGTACTCTGGAGATGGGGCCTTTCAACATAAGTGTCTTGGGGACAAATCCAGTTTTACTTTTCACCATGATGGGTACATAGAGTCTGTCAGAGATTACCTTGCTAACATATATATATATATATATATATATTTTTTTTTTTTTTTCCTTTTTCTTTGGTGTCTCTATGTTGGTAAATAGTTTCTTCTCCTCATCATCCTCTTCCTTCTCCTTCTCCTTCTCCCTTTTTTTCCACCAGGGTTGTCACTGGGGCTTGGTGTCCAAGTGATGAACCCACCACTCTTGGCATCATTTGTCCCTGGTATCATCCTTTTTTTTTTTTAAGTTTTTAAAAAATATTTATTTATTCCCTTTTGTTGCCCTTGTTGCTTCATTGTTGTAGTTATTATTATTATTGTTATTGATATTATTGTTATTGATGTCGTCATTGTTGGATAGGACAGAGAGAAATGGAGAGAGGAGGGGAAGACAGAGAGGGGGAGAGAAAGACAGACACCTGCAGACCTGCTTCACTGCCTGTGAAGCGACTCCCTGCAAGTGGGGAGCCGGGGGCTCGAACTGGGATCCGTTGCACTTAACTTGCTGCGTTACTGCTTGACTTCTGGTATCATTATTCTTATAGTGACCTTTATCATTTGTAGGGACTAAGCTTTGATTTTTATTTTACTTAACAAGCAGTGCATATTTAGTCTTTTACTGTTTAATGGATATTGTTTCATATATCAGGCTTCTGGGATAGAGTTAAAGAACTTCGTTTTTGAGCAGGAATCAGTATTAATCTCTGTGCATCCTACTTCTGTTGTCTCAGTGTTTGTTTCGCAGGGGTTTAAATGAACCCAGAGGAATGCTGTATATGCCATGGACTGATGTCATAGCTAAAGAACACTGAGTTTGGGGTATGCGCCATCTTATTATCAACTACGCGCATTACTGTTCTTCCTTCCAGAGGGAGACTTTATTCCATCCCTCATATTTGGTCAATGCATGAAGAACTCTGATGAATAAGTGCTTTGGGCCTTGTATTTTGGACATACTCAACAAGATGCATGCGATGTGAGATTTGGGAAGGAGAAGCTCCCATAAGTAGATGCTTACCATCATCAGTAGTTATTCTGTCATCTCTCTAATCCTTGCCTGTTTAACTCCTGAACTACCGGTACCTGAGGGGGAAAAAAAATCACAGCCCTGGCTAGATTATTGACACCAGAGTCTCTTCAGAGGCCTCTGCCTACTGCTCCAGTTCTTCAGCTTTCCTCTCCAGATAGAGTAATCTTTCTAAAACAATCAGCCATTATACAGAAACTTGAATAATTCACAAAAAAGTCTGAATTCCTTCACAGGTTATACAGAAGTCTGCATGCCTGCATGACTTGAGCAAATCTCAATTTTCCTTCTCTTTCACATTTATGCAGTAGTCAGATTGATTATTACTTTATTTATTTTTTTAGGTAGTCCTTGTTCTCTGCTCTTTTAAAACACTCACCATCCAGTGAGTGATTTACCACCCACAGTAGAATTCCTCTCCCTAAGGTCTGTACTGATGATTTTGGTTAAGTCCTGTCATCTTTTTGGTCAACTCGCACTGATTATTTATTTATTTGTTTGTTTGTTTTTGTCTCCAGGATTATTGCTGGGGCTCAGTGCCTGTACCACATATCCACTGTTCCTGGAAGCCATTTTGCCCCCTTTTGTTGCCCTTGTTGTTTACTGTTGTTGTGGTTATTATTATTGTTATTGTGATTGATGTCATTGTTGTTGGATAGGACAGAGAGAAATGGAGAGGGGAGGGGAAGACAGAGAGGGGGAGAGAAAGATAGACACCTGCAGACCTGCTTCATCGCCTGTGAAGCGACTCCCCTGTAGGTGGGGAGCCGGGGGTTTGAAATGGGATCCTTACACCTGTCCTCGAGTTTTGTGCCATGTTCACTTAAATTGCTGTGCTACCGCCCGACTCCCAATTTTTTTTTTAAACCATCTTCAATATTTTTCTGCCATAGTACCTTAATGCCGTGTATTTTTATTCCGTGTAGTAGTCTTGTCGGGGCCAATGATGGTGTCTGAGAATTAAGCTAGGACTTCATGCAGGCATAATACCAATAAGTTGCTTCCCAGGCTCAGTTTTCATTCTGTATTTTTGAGAGGGCAGGGGAGGTAGAGATACTGTAACATTGCTTCACCATCCATAGAGTTCTCCTGGCACTGTTCTTGATGCTCTTACATGCTGGGCTAAAGCCTGGTGAGCAGCCTGCCTTAGAAACAATATCTGGTTTCCACTGATTAATTTCATCTAATTGTTTCCTGTTGTGTTTCCTCTCATGAACTGGTTTAAAATTTTATTTTTCTTTACGGTGAATGTGACAATTCAGTATTTCATAATGTTCGACACTATAACACCAGTTTCTGACTGACCCATATGTTAGATTCTGTCTCCTGGGCTGTGTTAATTTAGTTAATTTAAAGAAATTGGTGGCAATTTCAAATTTCGTTCACTATAGGCAATTTTTAAAAGGTGATTTTACTGGTACAGCATGACAATAAAGTTGAAGTATATTTAGATATGTGTTTGTTTCCTGTAGAATAATAAGGCTGAAGTCATTGGTCTGTATTGAAACTGCTTTTGCTTCTTGCTGTATTTTCACAGGCTTACACTAGTGTCTCTAAGGCTTCACTTAGCCTTGCAGATCACAGGGAACTTGGAAAGATGATGAATACTATTATTTTTCATACAAAAATGGTAGATTCCTTGGTGGAAATGTTGGTGGAAACATCAGATCTCTCCATATTTTGGTATGTTATAATTTTTATTAAATCAGAATTTGAAGCTTTTAGTGTCTTAACTTTTTTCTCCCCTGAGTTTTATGTTAAGAGAATTTAGTAATGGCCTTTTTTTTTTTTAATTTATTTATTTATTTTGGTGTATAGTTCTTTTTTTCATTTTTATTTAAGAAAGGATTAACAAAACCATAGGGTAGGAGGGGTACAATTCCCACCACCCCAATCTCCATATCCCACCCCCTCCCCTGATAGCTTTCCCATTCTCTAGCCCTCTGGGAGCATGGACCCAGGGTCATTGAGGGTTGCAGAAGGTAGAAGGTCTGGCTTCTGTAATTGCTTCCCCGCTGAACATGGGCGTTGACTGGTCGGTCCATACTCCCAGTCTGCCTCTCTCTTTCCCTAGTAGGGTGGGTCTCTGGGGAAGCACTAATGGCCTTTTAAGAGTAAAGAAGATAATGGGCAACTTGCCACCAAAAATTTTTTACCAAGATGGGATTTTATGTCTGTTTCTAGTACTCTTAAGAGACTTCCTGGTACAAATTTTCTTTTTCCTCTCACTTTCTTTGAGGAAGCGAAGGTCTAAATTACTTAAAGGCCTGCTTTTGCATCTGTTAAGTAAGGTGGTGAAAGTTGTGGATCAAGGTGAAATACACCATATGTTGAAAGTTAAATACCACACTGTAATTTCACTGGACAGCAGTAAGTCAGACATTTAAATCATTATGAGGTGGTGACTGCTGCCTCCTCTGTGCTTGACTCACTTCTGTCTTCTTCCTGGCTTCTCTTGTTTACAGATCTGTGTCTTCTTTACAAGATACAGTTCTTGAGGAAACGACATACTTTTGTTTCCCGGTTATCTAATATAGTAGATATTTTAAGGTTTGAACAAATAAGCAAACCTGACAGCGCTAAAATTAATAAACAGTGGTCACAGGATTAAAACTAAAGTATTTTGACTCTGGAAGTGCAGTATTAATTATTTCTTGCTTCTTGACACTTTCCTCTAGGGGAGCTAATAGAGGGAATATTTCACTTTTTTTCCCCCTAAAAAAGCTGAGTTGAAATAACCTTAGTGAATACTGACAAGTAGTTTTATTTTTTTAAAGATTTATTTATGAACACATTAAAAGGGAAGAGAGAGAGAGAGAGAAGAGAGAAGACCGGAATTTCACTCTAGTATATGTGAAGCTTCATGCTTAAGAGTTCAGTGCTTTAGCTAGCACACCTCTCCCTGGGCCATACTGATAAGTAGTTTCTGTGTATTGAATAGTGATTATAATGAAAAGCTTCCCTTTACTTGCTTATTTGGGGAAATAATCCTACCCACACTGGTTTAGAAGTTTGTTAGAATTTTTTTCTTCTTCAGTTATTTGGGTTTTGTTTGTTTTTGCATAGCTAGGGCCCTACACATGCTTATTTCTTAGCATGGACTGGATTTAATTTTCTTTTTTTTTTTTTTAATATTTATTTTATTTATTTATTCCCTTTTGTTGCCCTTGTTGTTTTATTGTTGTAGTTATTGTTGTTGTTGTTGTTGGATAGGACAGAGAGAAATGGAGAGAGGAGGGGAAGACAGAGAGGGGGAGAGAAAGACAGACACCTGCAGACCTGCTTCACCGCCTGTGAAGCGACTCCCCTGCAGGTGGGGAGCCTGGGTTCGAACCGGGATCCTTATGCTGGTCCTTGCGCTTCGCGCCACCTGCGCTTAACCCGCTGCGCTACAGCCCGACTCCCCATGGACTGGATTTTCATTCAGATAGAGAAATGGAGAAAAGCAGAAAGAGAAACTACGTGGGGGGGGGGCAGGTGGTAGCGCAGCAAGTTAAGCGCACATGGCGCAAAGTGCAAGGGCTGGTGTAGGGATTCCTGTGCGAGCCCCCAGCTCCCCACCTGCAGGGGGGTCACTTCACAGGCGGTGAAACAGGTCTGCAGGTGTCGATCTGTCTCTCGTCCTCTCTGTCTTCCCCTCCTCTCTCCATTTCTCTCTGTCCTATCCAACAACAGTAAACAACAAGGGCATCAAAATCAGGGGAAAATGGCCTCCGGAAGCAGTGGATTCATAGTGCAGGCACCGAGCCCCAGCAGTAACCCTGGGGGCAAGAAGAAAAAAAAAAAAAAGAAAGAAAGAAACCACATGGGACCAGAGCTTCCTTCAGTGTTCTAACAACATGTGGTATAGGGACTTGAACCTGAACAAGGCATAGACCCTACCTGGGTAGATAACCTCTCTAGCGCTAGTGAAAACACTTTTTAGTTTGAATATATCACATGTCCAGTTTACAAGAACTTCAAAGATTATTTGGAACCTTGTACTATTGTCTGATTGAAAGCTATCTTGGAAAGAAAATAGAATGTTTATTTACTTTTGATATATAAAGGGTTTCTGTTTGTAAAAGAAGGACATTTTGCCTTTCTTGAAAATTAAAGCACTTAGAATACCGTTAGAATTTGTAACTTTAAGTCATATTTAACATTTAGCCAAATTTTTGTAATCATGTTGTTAATGTTTGTCACCACCAAATTAAAGCCATGTCTTGTCATCCTAAGATGCATTGTGTTTATATGATCACATATGACATAGCTCAAATCTGAAAGTAAAGCTGACAGTCTGTCATTGTTTCATTGACAGTATTTTTCTTTCTTAGCACATAAAATTACGGCATTTGGGGAGTCGGGCTGTAGCGCAGCGGGTTAAGCGCAGGTGGCGCAAAGCACAAGGACCGGCATAAGGATCTCGGTTCGAACCCCGGCTCCCCACCTGCAGGGGAGTCGTTTCACAGGCAGTGAAGCAGGTCTGCAGGTGTCTGTCTTTCTCTCCTCCTCTCTGTCTTCCCCTCCTCTCTCCATTTCTCTCTGTCCTATCCAACAACGACAACAACAATAATAACTGCAACAATAAAACAACAAGGGCAACAAAAGGGAATAAATAAATAAAATAAATATTTTTAAAAAAATTATGGCATTTGTTACAATTGGCGGTGACTTTGTTTTGGTGAAATTTGACCACATAAGATTTAAATGTTATCTATTCATGTACGATAGATACGGTTTGGTTGTTAAATTTTTAATTGGAAAAAAAAAAATTTATTTATCTGGAATGTGTAAGAAACATGCTTTGTAAAGTAACAGCTTTCTTTGAAGACTGAATACTCTTGGTGAGTGAAACTCACTCACTTCTGTCATATTTAACCATAAAGTATTGTGTCGTCAATTTTTATTTCAACTATAAAGTTATGACTATAATTTTCAATTTGCTTTCTTATATAGTTTTTATAGCCGTGCTTTTGAGAAGATGTTTCAACAGTGTCTGGAGCTACCCTCTCAGTCAAGATACTCCATTGCATTTCCGCTACTTTGCACTCATTTTATGAGTTGTACACATGAACTGTGTCCAGAAGAGGTAATTTCAAAGTATTACGACTGACATGGTGAACAGAATAAACTAGACCAAATATGTAGCCACCCAAATGATCATAGGATCATAACTGCCTAATCTAACTTCTTATGATATAGATATAATAACCATAGACGTGTGGATAGAGACATATGCATACAAATTCATAACAACACATGCATTTATAAAATCATTTGCACTTTTATTAAAATAAATGATGGGTCAGGAATTGATATTAATGGCAAAACTTATGTACAATAGTTGATTCTTTATGCTTTTATTCTTTTTTTATATTTATCTTCTCTTTTGTTGTTCTTGTTTTTTATTGTTGTAGTTATTATTATTATTGATGTCATCATTGTTGGATAGGACAGAGAGAAACAGAGAGAGGAGGGGAAGACAGAGAGGGGGAGAGAAAGAGAGACACCTGCAGACCTGCTTCACTGCCTGTGAAGCGACTCCCCTGCAGGTGGGGAGCCGGGAGCTTGAACCGGGATCCGCACGCCGGTCCTTGAGCTTCACGCCATGTGCACTTAACCCGCTGTGCTACTGCTCGAATCCCTATGCTTTTATTCTTAACTAGCACTGAAAAGACTTGAAAGGTGAATGGATAGACTACTGTCTAAACATAGATATGTCAGAGAGGAATGCCAGTAATTTGTGAAAGTAATACATAATTTTAAGCAAGCCCAAATTTCCTGCTATTTGTACAATGTAAACAGAAGCAAGTGGATAGCAGTTACTGAATACTGAATGCGACTGTCCATTTTAGTTATACAAAGTATCAAAAGGCACTAGATGTTTCTTTTAGGTGTTGAAGAAATACACTTTGTTTTTTAAAAAATATTTATTTAATTCCCTTTTGTTGCCCTTGTTTTTTTATTGCTGTAGTTATTATTGTTGTTGTTATTGATGTCATCGTTGTTGGATAGGACAGAGAGAAATGGAGAGAGGAGGAAAAGACAGAGACGGGGAGAGAAAGACAGACACCTGCAGACCTGCTTCACTGCTTCTGAAGTGACTCCCCTGCAGGTCGGGAGCTGGGGGCTCAAACTGGGATCCTTACGCCGGTCCTTGTGCTTTGTGCCACCTGTGCTACCACCCGACTCCCAGAAATACACTTTCTAAGTGTTGTAAGAATGCATCCTAATAGTAGAGAGTATTCTGTTAGAGCTGGGGAGATAGCATAATGGTTATGCGAACAGACTGTCATGCCTGAGGTTCCTAAGTCCCAGCTTCAATCCCCTGCACCACCATAAGCCAGAGCTGAGCAGTGCTCTGGTGTTTCCCTCTGTGTGTGTGTCTTTCTCTGAATCGCTCTCAAAAATAAAATAAAATAATTTTTTTTAAAAAAAAGTATTCTGCTACAGTTTAACTTGGGTCAAGGCTCTTTACTTAGAATTACAGAACTTGCAGATGACTCAACAGTTAGTTCATTTGACAGATGGATTACAGAGAAAAGTTCCAGAACAGCCTTATGTGCTGAATTTTTAAAAAGATAGTACTGTGTGCAAGAGATTTTAAATCCACGTCCTGTTAGGTCAGTAGTGTCTGGAAAAGAAGACGTATTAATGGAAAGCAGCAGGATGTCATTCTGCATGTATGTGCTGCTCAGTACGGTGATTGATTCATCATCTCTAGTCTTTGAAGATTAGTGATTCGATCCTGGTCTGTAAGATTTGTATTCAGTCTACATCACACCCACCACCACAGTTCTGTGTCCTCCTTAGTCGTATTGTTAAAAAATCTTTCATATGCTGATAACTATCTTCTGAATAGATTCTATGTCCTGCCAGTCTAAAGTATTTGTAATTACCTTGCTGCAACATGTCCAGAATGCAGCTAGTGACTCTCCACATGTCACTGAACTTTGGACAATCGAAGACATCCCTGCCTTTGTCTCTACCTTTCTGTATGTCCAAGATTCTCTCGTCCTTGTCCAAGCCACATCCTCTTGTCTGGATTTTTATCACTGAGTCTCCTCAGTGATTCGAGTCCGCTGTTGTTCTTCTAAAGTGTTATATTTAGCACTGCCCCCACAGGCAGGAGCAGATCATGGAGAGAGACCTGTGACATGGTCAAAATACAACAGTCAAGTCAGGACTGTATTTTAAATAAGGCTGCTAGACCACAAGCCATGCTCGCTCATTGTTCAGCATTCTTTCCCAGGTAGAACTGATAATAAGGGTTTGGTTTTTCAAATATTTATGATTTACTGGATAGAGATAGGGAAAACAAGATGGGATAGTGAGACTGAGAGGGGGACGAGAGATAGGCACAGACACCTGCGGCACTACTTCACGATTCATGAAGCTGCCCCCTGCAGGTGGGACCAGACTTGAGCCCAGGTCCTTGTGCATGGTAACAGGTAAATTCAGCCACCCAGTGGACACCCCCCAGCCGTATCCCAAGCCCCCCATCTTGTATCTTTTAGGAATTTGAACTTAGCTCCATAAAGTCCGAAGTGTGTTTTAATTTTAAATCTTAGTAAAATGAGTCAATACAGAAATCGGTCTTACATTGCATGTTTGTTATTTTAGTATTTCAGAACTGAATAAAGAACACTGTAGAATCAGATATATAGTTTAGGAAAATACTAGCCTTGTAGTATTTCTTCCAGTTATGTTTGTATAATCATTGAGGACTTCACTTATGCTATGGTAGCCGAAGAGAAGAAATCTATGCTATAGCCCACTCTGGTCCTGCTCATGGAGAATGAATGGTCTTTAGCCTAACTTTCCATGTTTACTTAAAGTTTTAATTTAAACTCCATTATTTTAACTGTTGTTGTTATTCTGGTCTAATAGCGACATCATATTGGAGATCGCAGTCTTTCCTTGTGTAATATGTTTCTGGATGAAATGGCCAAGCAAGCTCGGAATCTTATCACTGATATTTGCACAGAACAGTGTACTCTTAGTGACCAGGTAAGAATTTAAATGGTTCCTTATATTAGGAAGTGTTGCTGAGGAGTTATTCTGATGCAGTCTCCGCCCCCAGGTTTTACTATGCCGCGCGAAACCCTAGCATTGCCCCCTTCAACCAATCCTGGCCCTACACGTCACCTCTGGTTGTCGCCCAATAAAAAGTCCCCTCACCCCCCCCCCCCTCTGGGCTCTCAGCTCTCCCTCTCTGAGGTCTCGCTCCCTGCTCTCCCCGTGGTCGGCCATTGCCGGCTGGCTCCACGTGGTCTGAACCAACCCCCCCCCCCAATCCTATAATAAAGATTTGTGTACCCCTTTGCTCTGGACGTCCGCTCTCTTCTCCGCGGTGCAGCCCGACACCAGACCACCACCACAACAAGGAAGTGTATATATTAAAGCAAGAATAGCTACTGTGTGCTAGTTCCTTTTCTTATCTTTATTCTCTAACTCTCTGTACATTTCATCATCTCTTGTTGTGAATTTCATTACTAGTTATGTAGCTTGCGCCAAGGTCTCTTCCTGACGCTCACATCTTTCTCTGGCTTTGCACTTGGATACACCACCTGTGACTGACTATTCAGTGGACACCGAACACATTATATCTTAACAGTTTTATTTTTCATAGATCATTTTTCCTGCCAGTAAAATGTTGATTTAAGTCCATCTCTGAAACATTTTTCATGTAAGATTTACCTATTTGTGTTTTCTGCTAACTTCTGGGCTTCTTCAAGCTAATTAGGTAAACTTTATTTCTTATACCTCTTAGTAATATGATATTTGCTACTAAGATTTTCTTTGAAATGTTACTGTGTTTTGAAGCAATTGATAAAAATATTGGATTTTTTTTTTTTAAGTTGCTGCCCAAGCATTGTGCCAAAACCATCAGTCAGGCAGTAAATAAGAAGTCAAAAAAACAGACTGGCAAGAAAGGGGAACCTGAAAGAGAAAAACCAGGAGTTGAAAGCATGAGGAAAAACAGATTGGTAGTGACCAAGTAAGCCACCCATTTTTATCATTATTATTATTACCATCATCATTTTGTCTTTATTTTGATAGGACAGAGAGAAATTGGGAGGGAAGGGGAACGTAAAAGGTGCGAGTGACAGAGTGGCACCTGCTGCCCTCTTCACTGCTCAGGAAGCTTCCCCCAGCAAGTGGGCAGTGGGGGCCCAAACCCAGGTGCTCGGGATGATGACTTGTGAGGACTTGTGTGCGTAAGCGGTGTGCCTCAGCCTGGCCCCCACCACCCACGTTTTCAATTACGTATTTTTACTGTAGATGGGAAGAGATTTGGGTTGTGCTGGTGGTATGGCATTAGTAATGAAATAATGCTTAATTGTAAAATTTTTTTTCCTAGGCATCAACTTATTTGTACCTTTCAAAACTTGATTAACCAGTTAGTGCTTGTTTTTATTCCAAAATGCACATTTTGAATTTTTGAAGAAAACACATGTAATAGATATTTGTCTCTCTCTCTCTATATATATATATATGTATATATACACACACACACATATATATATATTAAATAAGAGTAAGAACTTGTCTGGAACTAAAGGGGTACACTATTATCAACAATCTATAATTTCCATCTTATTTAAAACCCAAATATCTGAGGCTTTATTTTAATTAACATCATATATTAGGTCATTCTTGAAATCATTATTTTAAAATAGACACATCAGACCAGACACCAGGACTGTTTTCTTGTTTGCTCGTTCAGAAGAAAGACCTAAGTGAGTCATAACAGATAAATGTTTTAGTTTGTTTATAGTAAAACTTCCTAGTTCTTTGCTACCCTCATTAGGTTGTTATTTTATAGACACTTCCTTCCCCCCCCCCCCCCCAGAACAGAAAGTACAGTGAAAGTTGGATATAATTGACTTTAGGAAGAAAAGGAAGGAAGGAAAGAAAGGCTTTTCTGTATGGTCATTATCATCCAAGGTAGAGAGGGATGATGCTGTCAGTGGAAAATTGCTCTCAAATGTTAGGGCACAGAGTATTTTGAACTCTTGTCAGGAGAGAGAGAGAAAAACACATTATACAATTATCTTGAAGTAAGGTCTCATGTGGCCAAGATGAAGTCTTGATTGCAGCGTGGTGTGTTGACTGTTCACTGTTGTTTTCCTTTTCAGCCTGGATAAATTGCACACTGCGCTCTCCGAGTTATGCTTCTCTGTAAACTATGCACCGAACATGGCAGTCTGGGAGCACACTTTTACTCCGCGAGAATATTTAACTTCTCATCTGGAAATCCGATTTACTAAGTAAGAAAGAATGTCGACATTTTGTTTGTTGGTTGAGTTAGTAATTTTTTTGTATAGGTATTCTTAATATCAAGCCAGAGTTTCTTTTCATGAAGAAGGAGAAAGATAATGGCACTGGTATGTCGTGTAAGTGACGTCATCTCATAGAGCCTCAGCTCCCTTTTAAGTAAAGTGAGGTTAGAGTAAATCATTGTGTTTCAGATGACACCATGGCAGCTCCGTAGGGTCATAGAACCATTTTAGCAAGTTGCAGTTAGCATTTAAAGAAAGAAGGAAAGGAAAAATAATAAATAGGAAAGGTGTATTGTTTGTAGTACTAAGTAGAACTACTGCTTCATGAATTTTTTTGAAGATAATGATTGTTTTGTTTCTCTGTAACATTTATAATTAATTTTACTGCTTATTGAATAGTAGAAATGAGGTTGAACCACTTGTTTATTTAGATGTAAAAATCAGAGCTCTTTTCTTATTCTCTTTTCCCCACGTAGATCAATTGTTGGAATGACTATGTATAATCAGACTACACAGGAAATCGCAAAACCATCAGAGCTTCTCACGAGTGTAAGAGCATACATGACTGTTCTCCAGTCAATAGAAAACTACGTGCAAATTGATATCACAAGAGTGTTCAATAATGTTCTTCTTCAACAAACACAACATTTAGACAGTCATGGAGAGCCAACCATTACAAGCCTGTACACAAATTGGTAAGATACACATTTTGAAACTTGGAGTGGTAAAAAGTTTCTTTGTAATAAAGTATAAAGGTTATTTTTTATGGATTAAGTGTTACTTCTTTTTAGAAAACAAAGTCATACACAGAAATGCATACAATAATAAATTTTGAATTAAATAATTTCTTCCGGTTGTAATTTTACATTTCTCCTTAGGTATTTGGAAACTTTGTTAAGGCAAGTCAGCAATGGCCATATAGCTTATTTCCCTGCAATGAAAGCATTTGTGAATTTACCTACAGAAAATGAGTTGACATTCAATGCAGAGGAATATTCTGACATATCAGGTAAATCATGTAATAGCTTTTCTATATTTTTTAATATAGTGAAGGAATCTTGTTTTGTTTTGTTTTTTTAGGGGGGATTGGCTTTTGTTTCTATTATACCTGTTTCATTAGAGTATATGGTTAATTAAATGTTAGCTCTTAGATTTAGTTTTCATTATTGTTACCTTTTTTGTGTGTCTGTATGTATCAAGATAGGCTTTTATATTTTAAGGGTTTTTTTGTTCTTGAGGTAGAGTATTTCTATGAACTTCCCTTTTATAACTATATTTGATTATTTCATAATTTTTGGCATACTATTTTTTTTTTTAATTTTTATTTATTATTGGATAGAGACAGAGAAATTGAGAATGGGATGGGGAGATAGAGAGGGAGAGAGACGAGAGAGACACCTGTAGCTCTCCTTCACCACCTGTGAAGCTTTTCCCTTGCAGGTAGAGGCCCGGGGCTTGAACCTGGGTCCTTGCACACTGTAATGTGAACGCTTAACCAACTGTGCCACCGCCTGGTCCTGCATGCTATTTTTCCTTTTCAGCAATTTCAAGACATTTCTCTTGATTCTTCTTTGTTTTGTATTTTTTTATTCGTGATTGACAAGATTATATTATAAGATAATAGGGGTATATAGTAAAGTTCTGTACCACTGTTAACTTTTTTATTCTGCTGCCTTTTTTTTTTTTTTTTGCCTCCAGGGTTATTGCTGGGGCTCAGTGCCTGCACCATGAATCCACTGCTCCTGGAGGCTATTTTTCCCCCTTTTGTTGCCCTTGTTGTTGTAGCCTTGTTGTGGTTATTATTGTTGTCATTCGTTGTTGGATAGGACAGAGAGAAATGGAGAGAGGAGGGGAAGACAGAGAGGGGGAAAGAAAGACACCTGCAGACCTGCTTCACCGCCTGTGAAGCGACCCCCCTGCAGGTGGGAAGCTGGGGGCTCGAACTGGGATCCTATGCTGGTCCTTGCTCTTTGCACTTAACCCCCTCTGCAGACTTTTTAAGATCTTGCATTGAGAATTTGCTTTCATAATGAAATGTTCTAATGTATTAATACTCCGTCAAAGTATAAAATCACATTTCTTTTCAGAAATGAGGTCCTTGTCGGAACTGCTAGGTCCATATGGCATGAAGTTCTTAAGCGAAAGTCTTATGTGGCACATTTCATCACAGGTTGCTGAGCTGAAGGTAATATGGCCTTTAGTTCTTATTTCAACTTTTAAAAAACTGAAATGTAATTGATGTCGTGTACTAGATTCAGGTATATAATGGAATTACTCAATCAAGAGTATTATTAGCAGCAAACGAGACTATTTAATTACTTTAACTTCACGTGACAGTCGTACTAGGTAACTGAAGTTATGACGCTAACAGGTGCGTTATTGTCATTGTTCCTTAGTTTTGGTTGTTGCTGGGCTTCCTTGTTGTAGGCCAACTTCAGATGAGAAGAGAAAGATTACAACAGAGAGGCAAGAGGAAAAAGACACCACAGCACTGAAACTTTCTCATCTGCTGGGGGCTGGGTTTGAGCTTGTGTCAGGCACATGAAAGAGCAGGTGTAGCATCCTGCTGAACTGTTTTGCAAGCCCTAGCATGTTCTTCAAATTGCATTTTTTGTCTAGCTTTATTTCATAGACAACAAAGCTAAAAGCTTAAGAGAGGTGAAGTAACGTAATAAAACTTAGATTCTTGACTTTTGGTCAAATCTTCGTTCTGCTGGACTATAATCCTTTTTGTTTTTTGTTTTGTTTTCACCAGAGCACTGCTCAGCTCAAGCTTATGATGTTGTAGGGGATTGAACCTGGGACTTTGGAGCCTCAGGCATGAAAGATTCTTTGAATAACCATTGTGCTTATCTACCACAGCTCGATAATCTATTTTTTTGAAGGGCCGTGTTAAAGACTGTCAGCCAGAATCTTTAGTTTGAATTTCTAGTTTGAATGTGTTGTTACATCTTCAGATATTAACCACAAATGCTAGATTTATTTGCCACTTTAAAGCACTATTTAACCATTGACCTTTAAAAAAGCAGTGTTTTATAAATCAGTATTAAATCACTAATAAAAAATTAAATCACATAAAAGCAACATGTTTTTAAATTTTTATTAGTGGTTTAATTTTGACTTAAAAGTGTAAGACAATAGGGGTATAATTCCATACAGTTCCCACCACCAGAGTTCTGTGTCCCATCTCCTCCATTGGAAATTACAGTAGTTTTCCCAAGGCCACAAATGGGTTGATTATATAACTGTCTATCTGTATGTATGTATGTATGTATGTATGTATGTATGTTTTTTTCCCTCATATTTTCTTTTTTTAAATATTTATTCCCTTTTGTTCCCCTTGTTTTTTTTTTTTATTGTTGTAGTTATTATTGTTATTGATGTCATCATTGTTGGATAGGACAGAGAGAAGTAGAGAGAGGAGGGGAAGACAGAGAAGGGGAGAGAAAGATAGACACCTGCAGACCTGCTTCACTGCCTGTGCATCGACTCCCCTGCAGGTGGGGAGCCGGGGGCTCGAACTGGCATCCCTATGCGGGTCCTTGCGCTTTGCGCCAATTGCACTTAACTCGCTGCGCTACCGCTCGACTCCCCCCCCCCCATTTTTTCAGTGGTCCTGCCTTCACTCTTTTCCTAGTTCACCCCTATCCCTACTACTTCCAAGTATAAAAAGCGCTGTGTTTATACACGTGTAACAGTTACTTGCTATAAAGCAGCGTGGAAGGAGAAAGTGAAAGAATAGAGAAAACCGTATGTTGTAGTTGGGATACAGTTGGCTCAAACTGCAATTTATTTGTGGCTGGGGGGCAGCTGGAGCCTCACGCATGGCTGATGTCATCACTCCCAAGCCAACACTTTCATTCAGATGAAGAGACGGAGAAAGGGAGAGACACCACACATTTAGAAATTTAGATTGGGTGGTAGCGCAGCAGGTTACACATGGTGTGAAGCGCAAGGACTGTCATAAGGATCCTGGTTCGATCCCCGGGCTCCCCACCTACAGGGACGTCCCTTCACAGGCAGTGAAGCAGGTCTGCAGCAGGTGTCTATCTTTGTCTCCCCCTCTGTCTTCCCCTCCTCTCTCCATTTCTCTTTGTCCTATCCAACAACGACGACATCAACAACAACAACAGTAACTACAACAGTTAAACAACAAGGGCAACAAAAGGAAATAAATAAAATCTGAAAAAAAAAGAGCTCCCACCAGTGCTGTGACGCTCTCATTTCTAATTGAGAATGTCTTCTTGGACTAGAGGGACAGAGATGGAGCAGCAAGCTCCCTTTTTGTGTTGTTATGCTATTTTTATTTCTTTGAATTTCCTTTATTGGCTAGAGACAGCCAGAAATTGAGAGCAGAGGGAGAGAGACAGAGACAGACACCTGCCGCCCGGCTTCACAACTTGCAAAGCTTTCCCCCTGCAGGTGGGGACTGGGGACTTGAACACTGTAACGTGTACTCAACCAGGTATGCTACCACCTGGCCCCCTGTTTTTATTTTTCCACATCAGTTTATTAAGGAAACGTTGACTTACAAAGACTGTTGTCACGGGGTTAAATTTCCATTTCCCTCCATCATAAGGGACTTTACACCCTCTCACCCCTCTCTCATCTCCCCACTTTTGGGTGCCCATAGACCTGCTGGAATCTAGCACAAGTCTCCTTTTAGTAAAAGACACTGTATTTGCTACCGGACCGTCGAGTATCTGTTCTTCCTCTAGTTTCAACTGTCCAGCTTACTCTGTTTGCCTGAGTGGTCATATATCAAATCAGAATCTGATCAGTCTCTCTGGCAAATCCCGTCATTGACAGTGGGCTTTCGTTAATTGACTGAGTTGTGCGCGTCTCCTCCTGGCTGCCACCTTCAGTTCATTTCAGTCCTTCATCTCAGTCTTGACTTCTTCCTTGGACTTCTTACTGATCGTGGCGGGTGCCGGGGTCACTTGAGCTTCTGCTTCCCACGCGAGGGAGCAGGTCTATACCGAATGATCATGTAAGCAATAGCACAAGCAACACGAGGAGGAGGTAGCCTCAGGAGAAGGGGAAGAGGGCTGTGTTTATTTAGTCATTCAGGTTTCTCAAATAGAGAAAGGCAGAAGCAGAGTGGGAAAGACACCACAGCAGCAAAGTTCCCTCCAGTGTGGTGGGGCTGGACTCAAACCTGGGCATGCACGGCAAAGCGAGGACTTTGTCTAGTTGAGCTATTGGGCTGACCTGTTTTTATTTCTTATATTTGCACTGACATGAACTAAACAATATGGTCGCATCATTTCTTTAATCTTAAAAATGATCTGAATTGTACTTGTTCCTGTTTTAGTTGAGGATGTCACTGTTTAAGAGTGAATTTGTGTGTCAGTAAACAAAGGAGAGTTTTATTTTTAATGGATGTGGATAAAGCATGTGTTAAGACATAGCTCTATGCCTATGGACTCACGGTATAATAATTTTATTACTTTCTAGAGAAGAAAACAACCAGCCTTTTCCCCCCTAAAGTTCCCAGGTGGTCTGTTTCTCCCCCCACACCTGCCAAAATTGTTCTAGTTAGTTATCTGCTGAACCTATCCTAGATTTTTTTTTTCCTCTCAAATGAAGTGAAAAATTGAAACATTACTTGTGCTAAGAATTTAACCAAAAAACATGATGTTTTTGTTGTTTTCAGTTTGTTATAAACCTTTCATTTTATTTTTAAAAAATACTGTATTTATTTATTGGCTGGAGACCACCAGAAATTGAGAGTGAAGGGGTGATAGAGAGCGAGAGAGAAGAGAGACACCGGCAGCACTGCTTCACCACTCACAAAGCTTCCCCCTTGCAGGTGGGGACAGGGCCTAAAATCTGGGTCCTTGTGCACTGTAACGTGTGAGCTCAACCAGGTGCACCTCCCCCCCCCCTTTTTTTTAACCAGAGCACTAACCAGCTCTGGTTTATGGTGGTGTGGGGAATTGAACCTGGGACTTTGGAGCCTCAGGCATGCGAGTCTTTGTATTACCTTTATGCTATCTGCCCTGCCATTTGCGGCAATTCTTAGTGTTCAACTTTTTTTTTTTTTTTGCCTCCAGGGTTATTGTTGGGGCTCAGTGCCAGACTTGGAATCCACTGCTCCTGATGGCCATTTTTCCTTTCTTCCTTATCTTTTTTTTCTCTTTTTTTCTTTCTTCCTTTCTTTCTTTCTTTCTTTCTTTCTTTCTTTCTTTCCCCATTTTATTTGATAGGTCAGAGAGAAATTGAGAGAGAAAGGGGAGCTAGAGAGTGAGAAAGAAACAGAGCCATCTGAAGACCTGCTTCACTACTCGTGAGATGTCCCCCTGCAGCTGGGGTGGGGAGCAGGGCTCAGAACTGGTTCATGTACGTAGTGCTGTGTCTGCTCACCTATGTTGTTTTCTCCTGGAGAATTCTCTCTTGAATTTGCAACTTGAAGGAGGAACACTAGCCTGTTGTAAATAATTTTCATGACTCTTTAGATTTTTATGGATTGTGCTATGTACTTGCCAGATTGTAACTTTCAAGCATATTCTTATCTTGCTAATCTAAAGAGATCTCTGCCTGACCTGTGGGTTTTTTTTCTTTTCTTTTTAGAAACTCGTGGTGGAAAATGTTGATGTTCTAACACAAATGAGGACCAGCTTTGACAAACCAGACCAAATGGCTGCACTCTTTAAAAGACTGTCGTGTGGGTGACTGATAAAGCTTTTTTCAATAATACTGACACTTGACATTCACTGTTTAACCAGCTACTGAGGAGAACTAGAAAAGTTCTTTTTTGCAAAAGACCCTAAGTATATGATTTAATCTGTTTCGCAGTCTTTTTTTTTTAACTAGCCTTAGTACCGTGTGTTAGTGAATATCATGATATCATTGTTTATTTTCATGATTATCTCATGATCTTATTAAAGTTGACGCAGTAATTTTAATTAATTTCAAAACTAGCTTTGAACCTGTAGCTTTCTTTTTTAAAAGCTTCATTGATCTGTAATTTATTTTTAATTTTTTAAAGATTTTTATTTATTGATGAGAAAGGTAGGAGGAGAGAAAGAACCAGACATCACTCTGGTACATGTGCTGCTGGGGAGCGATCTTAGGACCTCGTGCTTGAGAGTCTAGTGCTTTATCTACTGCGCCACCTCCCAGACCACTTGGCCTGTAGTTTATATATATATATAATGAAATGAACACACTTAAGTAAACAAACAGATTAGAACAAATGAATATACCTGTTACCCAGTCAAGACATAGAACGAACAGCTTTACACTTCGATAGTACTTTCCATCTACAGGCCACAAAGCCAGACAGCTTCTTCGCATTGAAATTTCATTCTCCTCCTTTGCAGGACTTTCATCTCTACTTTTTTTCTCCCAGTCATTTTTCTATAACCCTGTTGGGGAAAGTAACCAGTTTTGTCAGTACACCTTAGATGTATCTTAAATATTCACCCCCAGCCTTAGCTGTCAGCTAAATGCTAGTTTAAACAGCTTTCAACACGTGACCCATGGTTGGCAAGCAACTAGCAGCAACTCCACTACAGAGCTTTCCCCCCCCCCCCCCTCCTCCAGGGTTATTGCTGGGCTTGGTGCCTGCACCATGAATCCACCGCTCCTGGAGGCCATTTTCCCCCCCCTTTTTGTTGCCCTTGTTGTAGCTTCGTTGTGGTTATTATTATTGCCCTTGTTGACGCAATTCGTTGTTGGATAGGACAGAGAGAAATGGAGAGAGGAGGGGAAGACAGAGAGGGAGAGAGAAAGACTGTCGCCTGTGAAGCGACTCCCCTGCAGGTGGGGAGCCGGGGGCTCGAACCGGGATCCTTACGCTGGTCCCTGCGCTTTGCGCCACGTGCGCTTAACCCACTGCGCCACTGCCTGACCCCCCACTACAGAGCTTTTTCAGACTGTAGACTAGGTCTGGCCAAATAACACACTTGGACAGTGCTCTGCTTTCTCAGGCTTGAGCCTGTCCCTCACCACAAAGTGTCCTACTTCACACCCACCTGCGTTAAATATAATGCCCCAAGTCTGTTGCTTTCTGTTCATGTGGTTCTCGTTTAAGGCTTTCACATTTGTAACTACAGTCATAACTTTCTAATATTGCAGCCAATCTTCTCTTTATATTTCCCACCTCCCATATTCAGAGTCAGAATCTAAATATACTTTTTTAAATTTCATTTTCTGTATTAAAAAGACCCTGACCAGCCTCCTGTTGCTGAAGCATTATCTAGCTGCCCTGCACAGCCCTAGCAGTTTGGAGAAGGTTCATCCTGATTTTGTTAATCAAGTTTGAATATTAACTATCTAGTAATAATTTCCAAAATGATGCTCTCTAACCAGAATGTAAGTGGCTAAGTCTGTTCATAGTTTTCAACAACCTGTTCTTGCCACACTGCCTGTAATGTCAATAGTTACTTTTATTTATTGACTCTCGGGGCTTCAGCAATTTAAGAATTTGGCAGGTCCAAGTTCTAGGGCCAGTTATCAGCCTTCTATTTCTTGTACACTGTAATGTAAATACTTAACCAGGTCCCCCACGCACTTGGTTAAACATACACATTACAGTGCACAAGGACCCAGGTTCAAGTCCCTGGTCCCTAACTTGCAGGGGGCAAACTTCACAAGTGGTGAAGCAGGGCTTGCACAAGTGTCTCTCTGTCTCTTTCCCTCTATTTTCCCCTCCCCTCTCAATTTCTGTCCATCTCTATCCAATAATAAATAAACAAAAATGTTTTAAAAGGCATAGATTGGGGGCTGGGTGGTGGCGCACCTGGTTGAGTGCACATATTACAGTGCACAAGGACCCAGGTTTGAGCCCCTGGTCCCCGCCTGCAGGGGGAAAGCTTTGCGAGTGGTGAAGCAGGGCTGCAGGAGTCTCATTCTCTCTCTTGTCCCCCCTCCTCCTCTCAATTTCTGGCTGTCTCTATCCAATAAAGATAATAAAAAAATATGCCTATATATTAAAAAGAAGGCATAGATTATATTATACTTGAAGTAAACTGTAATTTTATTTATATTTACATTAGCTGTCAACATTTGCCTCTTACCCATTTGTTATAGCCAGATTGCTATTAATTGTCTTTGTTATGACAATTTTATGACTGTTTTCTTCTAAGAATCCAGTTTACACCTTTTTCTTCTTTTCTTCTCCCCTTCCTTCCAATTTAGCTGTTGACAGTGTTTTGAAGAGGATGACAATAATTGGCGTAATTTTATCTTTCCGATCATTGGCACAAGAAGCACTTAGAGATGTAAGACACCATTATAAGTACAATTCCTATATCAAAATTATTCCTTTTAAATTTCCCAGAAATCTTTAGGACTTTAGTTGGCAATGATAAAATTAAGTCGCTATTTTCATTGTTCTGTAAAGTATAAAGAAATCAATTACTAAACTCATTTTTTGGTTTGCTATCAAAGTCTAAGAGACGTAACTTGCAGGGATATTGTGATCCTCTTAACTTCACTCTTCATTAAAGTCGTTTTTGTGTTTGGCAATGGCTGTTTAGCGGCAGATACATTGCATTTTGACATATCTTATTATTTTAGAAAATCACATGAAAGTACATAATATACAGTTGTGGTTTTTTTGAGAAAACTAGAATTGAATGGCTATTATTTAGTAATTTTTAGGAGTTGGCATTTAAAAATAACTGTGTTCTTACTTGTCCTGCACAGGTCTTATCATACCACATTCCTTTTCTTGTAAGTTCAATAGAGGATTTCAAGGATCACATTCCAAGAGAAACTGATATGAAGGTAATACAACATCTTTTTGGATTTTACTGTTTCTAAAGTGAATTACTTTGGTTATATATGAAGTAAAATTGGATGAATCCTAAATAGTATGAAGTCTTTACCCTAAAGCTGTCAGTTTGCATACTTTTCCTTGAAATCGTGTTTAAGAACTCAGCACCAAATGCTAATAGATATTTTATTTTTATTTATTTATTTTTTGTTCATGTTTGCAGAATTTTTTTATTGGGGAATTAATGTTTTACATGCTAAGAGATATTTTAAAGCAGTCTTCCGTGGCCACTTGTATTCATGTAAAACGGACTTAAATTTTATCTTTGTTGTTGTTGTTAAGCTGATAGCTCTTCATACAGAGTCATAAAGCAAAATGAGGAAGATAAACCTGTGAAATGAAAGTCGCTACATTTTATTTGTTTTTGGTCATTGCCAGGCCTTTACTGCCCTGGCTGACTCTTTCAGAGAGAGAGATATCAGAGCATTCAAGGCCCCTCCACTATGGTTGTGGCTGGGCTCAAACCTGAGTTGTGCTCATGGCGGAACAGGAATAATAAGTAAACTGTTTTGCTGGTCCCTTTGCTTGATTTTAAATCAAACTGAATCCCATAACCTTTAAAAATTGGTGTTGGGAGTCGGGTGGTAGCACAGCAGGTTAAGCGCACGCGCAAAGTGCAGGGACCAGCATAAGGATCCCGGTTCGAGCCCCCGGCTCCCCACCTGCAGGGGAGTCGCTTCACAGGCGGTGAAGCAGGTCTGCAGGTGTCTGTCTTTCTCTCCCCCTCTGTCTTCTTCTCCTATCTCCATTTCTCTCTGTCCTATCCAACAATGAACGACATCAATAGCAACAACAATAACTACAACAATAAAACAAGGGCAACAAAAGGGAATAAATAAATAAATATCTCTTAAAAACTGATGTTAATAAGCCTGATAAGCAGATGTTAACTATAGGCTGTAATGTTTGCTTTCCTGATTTTAATTAATAAATATAAAAGAGAAGGTCGACCATCTTAGGAGAGTTTTTGTTTTGAAAATATCAGGGAAATTCAACCATTGATCTAGTCCTAGAATGATTTTCCAGTAGCCACCCATCTCCTAAATGACCTCACAGTTCTCATAGCTAAAGTATCATAGGAAAACTGTTTTTTGTTTTATGTACTTTAAAAAACACTAACTGGGGGAAAAAATGTTTAGCTCTTGTTTGGTACTGAAATCATTTCTCAAACTGATTCCATTCAAACTTTTTGAAGCTTATTTTCCATCTCTAATTATGAATTTATCCCTCTTCATATATATTCTGTGAAGTAACCAGAACTTTCCTTTAATAAACCTTTTATTTCATTTATTTGAATAGAGGCAGAAGATGAGAAAGAAAGGAGAGACAGAGAGGGGGAGGGAGACAGATATCTGCAGTGCTGTTTGACCACTCTTGAAGCTGGGGACCTGGACTTGAACCTGGGTCTTTGCTCGTGCCAGTATGTGTGCTTAACCGGATATGTCACTGCCTGCCCCTTAACCAGAACATTTATGGATAGTCTCACGTTTGTATTTGTCTCCTCTATACTTACCTGGATATCTAACTTATCTTCTTAGAACTGACTACACTGCCATCTTTTGAGAAACCTTCCTTGATCCTTAAGTGATAATTGTTTTCTCATCATTGCCAGAGGAAGTTCATTTGTAATGACTGATATCACTCAAACCCTGTACCATTAACAGTGATTCCTCATCTCTTCCCAGCCCTACACCTATGTAAACATTCATTGATTTTATCTTTGTGTGGTTGCCTGTTCCCTTCCCATTCCATGTAAATCATTCAGTAGGTGAGTCTTTTGGCCTTGGTTTCTTCAGTTATCATGGTGCTGTCAAGGTCCACTCAGGGCAGAGCGCGTGCGGCCTCATATACTCAGTGACAGGTCAGCACCAGAGTGCGCCACGGCAGCCGGCCCTCATAGGCTGCGTGCGCGTGTGGAGCTCAGGTGTGTAGAGGCTACCTGTCCACATCTGGTTTGTGTTACATGCTGCTTGCTGTTCATACTAGGGAGACATCTCCTAGTGACCCATTTCTCAGAACATATTCCTGTTATTAAACAACACATGGCAGCATTCGTACTGCATATCATTGCTTCTAAAACGACGCCCCATTTTCATTTTCCCATTCCTTGGTTGGTATACATGGGGGGTCCGCCCACTTTTTGACTACTATAAATAATGCTACTATTATTATTTGCAAATAGTTCATTCTGATGGTATGCTGCTTTCCTATGTGTGTGACCTAGGTTCGAGACTAGCCCCTACACACATACATTGAAGGAGGCTTCAGTGCTGTTCTCTCTCTGTCTCTGCCTCTTTCTCCATTTAAAAAGTAAATAGTAGTAGTAATTCTACTATCAGTATCCTTTGACAAGTTTCTGAGTGGACTTTCTCTTGAATTTTTTTTTTTTTAAGAATTTATTTATTTATTCATGAGAAAGGAGGAGAGAAAGAACCAGCCATCACTCTGGTGCATGTGCTGCCGGGGATCGAACTCAGGACCTCATGGTTAAGAATCCAATGCTTTATCTACTGCACCACCTCCCGGACCACGACATTCTCTTGATTTTATCCCAGGAGTGGATAAAATCCACTGATGGTTCACGTGGATACTGTTTAGCCTTTTTCAGACACCTTATTTTGTGGATTTAGTTCTTAGATTTACGTCTGTGACACGCTTTCGGTTGGCTTTGTAGTTGATCGAGTAATGGATCAGATATTTATCTACCACTGATTGCCATTTGTTTTAAGATGCAAATTTTACTTCACATTTTGAGTACTGAGTTCTTTGTTGTTGCACTGTCTGTAGGGGTTTGCCAATGAGACTGTCTTTGAATTTGAGTATTAGAAGAATTAACTTAGGGGTGTGGGCGGTGATGCACCCGGTTAAGCACATACATTACCATGTGTAAGGACCCCCACCTGCAGGGGGGGATGCTTCACGAGTGGAGCAGGTCTGCAGGTGTTTCTCTTTCTCTCCCTCTCTGTCTCTTCCTCCTCTATCAGTTTTTCTGTTTACCTAATTAGAAAATAGAATTAAAATAAAAACAGAAAATAGCTGCCAAGAGTGCTGGCACCGAGCTCCAACAATAAACCTGGTGGCAGGAAAAAAAAAAAAAAACCTGATATACTCCAAAAATTAAATATCAGAAATTCCTGTATCAGATTTAAATCAGTAAAAATAAGATTTTCACCTTACTGCAATAAGTTAGTCGCCATGTTTATAAGTCTGGGTAAGTATTAAACCACTGTAATTTTTTATTAAATAATAATATACATAAACGTACATCCATTGATTGTTCATTTTTTCCAGAAATTGAACCCAGAGTCTTATGCAGGTACTTTACTGCCGAGCCACTTCCCCCAATGCACTTTCTTACTTTTACTTTTTGGAGTGAGAGAAGGCGCAGCACATGCACCATCCACAGAGACCCTGGGTGTTCTCAGGTGGTGTCGGGAGTCAACCTAGAGTCTCACGCAGTGTGGAAGCCAGGCTCTCTGTCACTGAGCCATCTCACTGACTCCTGCTCATCTCTGTTGACGTATATGTTCCGAGAAAAAAAAATGTTGACTGTTTCTGTTGGAATTAACCACATGGGGGTATATCTGTTTTGTTGGGCCTAACAGTGGGAATTTAAAGACACCAGTGGACTTAACCCACTGATCAATATAGGTTACTCTTTTTCTCCCCTTATTTATTTGCTTATTTATTTTTTACCAGAGCACTGATCAGCTGCAGGGGACTGAACCTGGGAGTTTGGGGCCTCGGGCATCTGAATCTCTTTGCATAACCATTAATGCTACCTACACTGCTCCATATAGGTTCCTTAACAGTAACTACCTCAACCAAGTTCCAGAAATCCTCTCACTTCTTTGCAGGCAGGGTCTAATGGATACTTCATTTCAAATGAATTTGTTAGAAGTTTCTGCTGAGTGACTCTTGTAATTTTGAATTAGGTTGCTATGAATGTGTACGAGTTATCATCAGCGGCTGGATTGCCTTGTGAGATTGACCCTGCTTTGGTGGTAGCACTCTCCTCACAGAAGTCAGGTAACACGCGTCAGTTAAAATGTTGTGCCACTAGGTAGACTCTCCAGAGCGACACAGATAGAGGTGCATTGCTTACCTGTCACTCAGGGGCCCGCTGCATGTCAATCCCGGCGCCCCCCCAGCTAAGCTGTAAGACTGGGAGACAGTACCAAGGCCATTCAGTGTGGATGCAGAAAGTGAAAAAGGGTCAGAATCTGTGCCTTGGGACTTTACTGACTTTAAGAGCTCAAGGAGAAGAGAAGTTATTATGAAAGGGGTGGAGAAGAAAGAAGCAGGGCAGAAATCCTTCCGGGAAGGAGCAGCAAAGTGGTCAGCTATGTGTGATCAACGTGTGACGTTGACTAGAGCAGAGTCAGTGCAGTTCCAAGTGAAAAAGATCGATAGAGAAGAGTGAAGAGAACAGAGGAGAAAATGAATTAGAGGCCATGAGTATAAAACTTACCTGGGGGGGGGGGGGGGGCAGACGGTGGCTCACCCTGTTAGGTGCACATATTGCCGAGCACAAGGGCCTGGGTTTGAGTCCCCGCTCTCCACCTGCAAGGGGGATGCTTGAAGAGAGAGCGGTGAGGCAGGTCTTCAGGTCTCTCTCCTCTCTCTCCTACATCTCTCTCAGTCCTCTGTCCTGTCAGATGAAAACAGAAAGGGGGAAAAATGGCTGTCGGGAGCGGGGGATTCATGTGCAGGCACTGAGTATCCTCAGTAACCTTGGTGGCAGGGAAAAAAATACAGTCTCTTGAAGAGTTTTACTGTAAAAGGAAGCCAAGAAATAAAAACAGTAGCAGCTGGAGGCAGGAACAAAATCAAGGAGGGGAAATAGCCTGGAGGTGGTGCAGCAGGATATGCTACAGCTGCCGACCACAGACTGTAGAGCAATCTAGAATGCTAAAGAGGCCTTTAAAAGGTGGTCCTTTGAAGTGTAGCAGCTAGGATTCTCCCAGTGTTTCCAGATTTGTTTACAACGTAGATAACATTTCATTCGCTTCTGACACTGAGTTGCATTCATCTAACCCTTTGCATATAGTATAAAGCCAAACTCATCAGTTTTTTTGGTTGGTTGATTGTTTAACATTTCTCTTTTTTTTTTTTTCTCATTAATGAGTTATTTAGTCACATGACATCTATATTTTTATTTTCAATTTTTAAAACTTTCTCACTGTATTTTTAGTGTTGCATTCTTTTTTAAATATTTATTTATTTATTCATTCCCTTTTATTGCCCTTGTTGCGTTATTGTTGTAGTTATTATTGTTGTTGTTGATGTTATTGATGTTGGATAGGACAGAGAGAAATGGAGAGGGGAGGGGAAGACAGAGAGGGGGAGAGAAAGACAGACACCTGCAGACCAGCTTCACCGCCTGTCAAGCGACTCCCCTGCATGTGGGGAGCCGGGGGCTCGAACCGGGATCTTTACGCCGGTCCCTGTGCTTTGCGCCTCCTGTGCTAGCGCCCAACTCCCTGGTGTTGCATTCTCCTCCTCCTCCTCCTCCTCCTCCTCCTCCTCCTCCTTCTTTTTTTTTTTTTTTAAGGTTTTGCTTATTTATTCTGGATAGATAGTCGGAGAGAAATTGAGAAGGAAAGGGGGAATTAAGAAGGGACGCCTGCAGTCTTGCCCCACTGTTTGTGGCACACATGCGCCTCCCTGCAGGTGGGGACCAGGGACTTGAACCCGGGTTCTTGGACACTGTCAGATGCTGAGCCATGGTGTGTGCCACCACCCAGCCCCTCGGTTCTTTGTAAATTTTATTTCTTGATTTGTTCAAATCACCTCTTATTTCTGCTCATTCTTTATTTCTTTATGCAATTTCTTTATGAATTTTGCTTTCTCTGGCTTAGATGATCACTCTGAACTAATTTTGAAAAATTACCTTGTTTTAATTTTTTAAATTTCTCCCATAGAAAACATAAGTCCAGAAGAAGAATATAAAATTGCCTGCCTCCTGATGGTCTTTGTGGCAGTTTCTTTGCCGACGCTGGCCAGTAACGTGATGTCTCAGTATAGCCCCGCAATTGAAGGTAATGTCGATTTAAACTTATTTTGGTAATGGAAAAATCACAAGTTTTAATATAGCCGTTACTTCCCAATTAACTGATGTCATTTTAGAACAAAACTGTAATTTAAGTTCTACCACTTGCTAGCTATCTAACCTTGAGGAATTCGTGTGTGTGTGTGTGTGTGTGTACGGACCTATCGGTACGGGCTGTATTTAGCAGGGAATGGGGAGGAAGTTTCTAATATTAATTTAAATATTGAATGGTAAAATATTCTTGAAACAACTAGACCTGTCCTTTATAAGTGCCCAAGAAAGATCAAACCTACGTACTCTGGGGGTTTGAAACACAAATATAATCCTCTAGTGCTCTCCTGATAGAATACCTTTTAAAGCATTAGAGCAAAAGGCATTGAAAAGCAAATAGAAGAGCAGCGAAGATTGTGCCCTAGCCCAGACTACTGAGTCCCTAATATCTGCACCTGTGTGTCGTCTGTTGTGCTGGGATCGCCCCAGCGTAGAAACACAAACCTGCTTTGCACTTTCTCAGGGCATTGCAACAACATCCACTGCTTGGCCAAAGCCATCAACCAGATCGCTGCAGCTTTGTTCACAATCCACAAAGGAAGCATTGAGGACCGTCTTAAGGAATTTTTGGCGGTATGTATAATAAAATAGTGTGATTTATGACATTGTCCAAAAAAAAAAACATTGATAATTACAACTATGAGATATAACTCAATACTCATTTCAGATGGGGAAACAGGTCAATCAAGAAACACTTTGGACTCTTCCCTCTGACTTACAAGCCTCTCATTTCTACAGCTCTGCAATGTGATCTTCTAGTCTGTGTCTTTCTTGTTTGTTTCCAGAGATGCGCTTCCTGCCCGTGTGATCTCACCGGCGCAGGCTCTCTGTACATAGACTTACATACAGCGGGAAGCATGGGCACAGAGCCGCCCCCATGTGGCGCTGCGACTACAACCTGGGTTGTGCACAGGAAATAGCTCTTCAGCCCAGACTTTTTTTTTTTCTCTCTCTCTTGGTTATTCTTTTCCAGGCCAATTTTTTTCTAATAGAGAGAGATGTGGGGTGTGGAGGAGAGTGGCAGAACAGGCATACTATCTAGCTGAGCTGTTTTGCTGCCCCTTGGACCTTTCTTCTAAGCTGATAGATGAACTGCCCTAGAATTTTGCCTAAGGTTTGAAGAAAAAAAAAAAAAAGATAACAAAGGGGATGTGAGTCATAGAAAGTTCCCTTTAAAAAATATGTTTTACTTAAGTTACTTAGCTTACTTGGGAGAGACTACTAAATGAAAAAAAATAAAACTCAAAAATTAATATCTGCTAGCTATAAAAACAAGGTAGTAGGGTGAGAGGAGATAGCATAATGGTTATGCAAAGAGACTGTCATGCCTTCGGATCCAAAGTTACAGGTTCAGTCCCCCAGCCCCCCACACCACCATAAGCCAGAGCTGACAGAGTTGAGCAGTGTTGGATCCCTGACCTCACGTATGTCAGAGTTGTGCTTTGGTGCGCATGGGCTCTCTCTCTCTCCCTCCCTGCTTCCCTCCCTCTCTCCCTCCCTCACAGAAGCAAACCTTTTAGGAAAGAGGTTAGTAATGTCATAACTCTAGCTTCATGAAGCGTGACTTTTAGTTTTTTTTTTAATTTTTAAATATTTATTTACTTCTTTTCCCTTTTGTTGCCTTTGTTGTTTTTTATTGTTGTTGTAGTTATTATTGTTTTTGTTACTGATGTTGTCGGATAGGACAGAGAGAAATGGAGAGGCGAAGGGAAGACAGAGAGGGGGAGAGAAAGACAGACACCTGCAGACCTGCTTCTCTGCCTGTGAAGTGACTCCCCTGCAGGTGGGGAGCCGGGGGCTTGAACCGGGATCCTTATGCTGCTCCTTTCGTTTTGTGCCACGTGCACTTAACCCGCTGCGTTACCACCCAACGCCCACTCTTAGTTTCTATGTCTTTGAAGCTCTTTTCTTTGTCAGTGATCCTTTTCCTTATTCTGTGCATTACTATGTTGTAATGAACACTAGAATATATTACAAGTTACAAATTGTGTCATCTTTTTAAAATTTTTTAAGATTTTATTATGAACGACACCAGAGCATTCCTTACCTCTGGCACATGCACAGTTTGAGAGAGCAAGCATGGGACACCATGCATGCCAAGTCCTGTGCTGTGCTGGCCTGTCTCTAGGGCGTTGACTTACTTAGATCGCTTTATTGGGGAGTGCTTGCTTTGAAAGCCCTGTTGTCTTTGGCATATAGCTTCCTATCTCCTTTTACTCTACAACTCCCATTAACCTGTTATCACTAACTAAGGTTTCACCCTGAATATCCACTTTTATGATTTTCTATTTTATTTTTAATTTTAAAGAAAATATAATAATAATTTGAGGGAAAATAGCTTCTGTGTCAAGGTTAAAAATTTCGTCTCCGTTTCCTTTAGTCAAGGCTTACTGTCTAGATCTCATAATCTCATTAATTGAACCTTGAAATTTTGTTATTTAGAAACTGAGCAATATAGTTATTTTAAAGATGTTGAGAAGGTTAAAAAAAAGTGTAAATCACTTTTTTCTTTAAATCTTTTTTTTCTTTAAAAATGAAATAATGGTTACGGGGAGTTGGGCGGTAGCTCAGCAGATTAAGCACAAGTGGCGGTAAAGCGCAGGGACCGGCGTAAGGATCCCGGTTTGAGCCCCCGGCTCCCCACCTGCAGGGGAGTCGCTTCACAGGCGGTGAAGCAGGTCTGCAGGTGTCTGTCTTTCTCTCCCCCTCTCTGTCTTCCCCTCCTCTCTCCGTTTCTCTCTGTCCTATCCAACATCAGTAACAACAACAATAATAACTACAACAATAAAAAGTAAGGGAATAAATAAGTAAATATTAAAAAAAAACAAAACAAGGGCAGCAAAAGGGAAAAATGCTTTAAAAAAAAAAAAAAGGGAGTCAGGTGGTGGCGCAGCGGGTTAAGCGCACATGGCGCAAAGCACAAGGACCGGCATAAGGATCCCGGTTCGAGCCCCTGGCTCCCCACCTGCAGGGGAGCCGCTCCACAAGCGGTGAAGCAGGTCTGCAGGTGTCTGTCTGTCTCTCCCCCTCTCTGTCTTCCCCTCCTCTCTCCATTTCTCTCTGTCCTGTCTAACGACGACGACATCAATAACAACAACAATAATAACTACAATAATTAAAAAAACAAGGGCAATAAAAGGGAAAATAAATAAATATAAAATTTTTTTTTAAAAGAAAGAATAGTTATGGGGGAAAACCAGTTTTAAGGCCAAGAGAATAATTTGATTCCATTGTTACTTGCATGACTATAAGGAATCAAGCTCATCTTACTTGCTGTCTGATTGTTCACTCTCTTATATGTAGATGCTGAGTGACTGAACTGTGTTGTTCGTTGTATATGCTGTTGTTTTATAAACTTAAATTTATATACTTTTTGAAGCTTGCATCTTCCAGTCTGTTGAAAATTGGTCAGGAGACAGACAAAACAACTACAAGAAACAGAGAATCTGTTTACTTGCTACTAGATATGGTGAGTATCATGCTAAGTTTTTTTGTTTTTTTTTTTAATATTTATTTACTTAGAGTACTGCTCAGCTCTGGCTTATGGTGGTGTAGGGGATTGAACCTGAAACCTGGAAGCCTCAGGTTAGAGAGTCAGTTTGCATAACCATTATGCTATCTCCCCCACCCATTATCATGCTAGTTTTTATTAACAAAGTGTCAGTCATTCTTGATGGTGTTTTCTTGGCATTTTACTGATTAAATACCAGAGATGGTGCACTTTGTTGGTCCCTTGTATTCACACTATGCCCAAGTCACATGCTTCCTAAAAAAACCTGAGGGCTGGGGGTGGGGGTATATAGCATAAATATATAAATATATATATATATGTCTGAGACTTCCAGTACCACCAGAAGCCAGAACTGAGTGGTACTTTGGTGTAAAAAAAAAAAGTTAAAATGACTGACATCACTTTACTATGGTGATAAAATCAGAAAACAATGAAATAACTTCTTGTATGGTATTCTTTTATCATTTGTTTTTTAGCCTGTTAGTAAATAGATTTTTTGACAGTGTTATCAGTTTTAACACCCTTCCACTTAGATATTCTAAGCCATATTCTTTGCCATATAATATAATTTCCTATAATTCTCTGTGCCGGAGTCTTCTTGTTTTTCTTGACCATAAACTAGTTATGTATGTTACTATCAGCTGCTCTCCTCGCCTCTCCTCTGGTCTCCTTTATCTTCACAAACCTGTATCTGACTTACGATACACTCCATAACTCAAATCTTTTCTGTTTATTCTGACTTTCATTAGTCTTTCTTCCCTTTTGAACGCCTCTAAAGTAATCTTAGAGTTGTTTTCTGGTGGGAGTCAGGCAGTAGCGCAGCGGGATAAGTGCACGTGGCGCCAAGCACAAGGACGGGTATAAGGATTCCAGTTCGAGCCCCCGGCTCCCCACCTGCAGGGGGGTCGCTTCACGGTCAGTGAAGCAGGTCTGCAGGCGTCTGTCTCTCTCGCCCTCTCTGTCTTCCCTTCCTCTCTCCATTTGTCTCTGTCCTATCCGACAACAATAGCAATAACAATAATAATAACCACAACAATGATAAAACAACAAGGGCAACAAAAGGGGGAAAATAGAGTCTCCAGGAGCAGTGGATTCCTGGTGCAGGCACCGAGCCCCAGCAGTAACCCTGGAGGCAAAAAAGAAAAAATGTTTTCTGGCTTTGTCTTGAGGCTCCAGTCGGACCTGATAGTATGAATGCATTCTGATAGCATATACTGTGCTATATTTACATTTCTGATGTTAAACCGAAAGCAAACATTTAGAAATTGCGTCTTAATAATATTAATGAATAGGTATTTTCATTATAAGTAGCCCCAACTCTAATGCATTTTTGGGATTTGGGGATTTTTTTCAGATCGTACAGGAATCCCCATTCCTCACAATGGATCTTCTGGAATCTTGTTTTCCTTATGTCTTGCTGAGAAATGCTTACCATGCTGTCTACAAGCAAAGTGTCGCATCTTCTGCATAAAATATCTCCTTACTGAAGATAAGCACGTGCTTTTGTCGCCTCAGTTTCACCTGTAAACCGTAGAGCTGTTTTGTGGGTTCCAAATCTCTCTCGTGCGGTTGTGTTTGATCATTAGTTTCTCCATAAGGGTGTGCTGCAGCGGACTCAGTTGATTTAGGTCGCACAGTCACTGAACTCACTGACATTATTCCTATAATTTTAGTTTCATACATTATTTCTCTTGTTTTTTGATACTTGATAATGAAAAAAAAAAACCTTTGCTTGTTTATTTCTGATAAAGAACTGTATTTAGTGATTATTTTAGATAGTGATTGATATGGCATTCATCTGCGTGTAAATTATTTCATCTAGGGATGAGTTCTGATCTGTACTTAACAGTTCCTAAAACAAGATTGGATGTGCATTTCTGTGCTGTTATGAATACATTTCTGCTTTCTTTTGAAACATTGCCAAACTCAATGCTGTAATACTGTATAACATTAAGAATGTTCAAGGACTGCTCAGCATTGGGAGCGGACAGCTCCAGAATTCTAAGATAGCAGCAGACGCTGTTGCTTGTATAAAGCCTCGTGGATAATTTTTAGACTAACTTCATGGTGCCCCGTTGGCATTAGCACTACCATTGTAACCTGCTGTATAATAACCTTAGGCATTTATCAATTGTTGATACAAATGTTAGTCCTTAACCACTTTTTATATGTTTTAAATTTTGAAATTCAAGTGTACCTGCCATAACATAAAATAAACACTAGACCATATCACATTTCAAATGACTTCTTTAACTTGGGATTTTAGGAGATCATTCTTTAATATCATATAGTTTCCATTTGAACTCAGTTTAAAATGAACTTTAGTTTAGAAATACTCGAGTTAAGTATAGCATTTAGTACCAGTTCAGCTATTAGAGGATTTGTTTAAATGTTTTGAAAAAAATTCCACTGGAAAAATTAAAGTAAGAAAATAAAATTACATAATTTTTTTTGAAGATGTTATTTTTTATGAGACAGAGGAACCATGGCACTATTCAGATCTGGCTTATGTGTATGAAGAATTGAACCTGGGATTTTGTGAAGGCAAATCATACATGCTCTGTGGAGAAACCGTCTCTCCCACCTACATGGATTTTTTTTTTTTTAAGATTAAATGAAACTCATGCACCGTCAGTTTGCTAATTTTATCTTTGACCAAATGGACTTGAATGAATGGGGGAAGGTGGGATGATTGTGGAATACTATAGAAGTTGAGAGTTATTACTTCAGTGAGTAAATGGATGGGGAAGACGTGACGGCTTGTTGCTTAGTAGTGGACATGCAGGACAGAAAAGATGAGTGAATTTAAAGGTAGCCAGATAGGTTTTCCTCTGTGGCAGGCAAAGACTGTTTCTCGGCAACTCTGTAGCTGGTTATCAGAATGCTTGTACCCTCACAGACCTCTTAATGCAGACACTGGTAGTGTGTTTACGGTAAAAGAAAGCTGCCGTGGACTCCTTCGTGCTGTTTTTCTTTGTCCCGACAGAGTAGAACGAAACTGAGATGACTGTACTTGTCTTCTTTGTTTTGGTTTTGGCGGGAGGGACCAACAACATTGCTGTTTGTCGAGCTGGGGATCAAGTCTGGAGCCCCTACATGCAAACCCTGTGCAGTGCTGGTGTGCAGATTCCCTTTCCCAGTACGACTGTTTGAAAATTATCAGTCGTCCCGTCCCACAAATCATTTTTTCAAAGGGAACACATTTTTGAATTTCAGGTATTTTCAAATTTGAAATAGATTATACAGTGAACTGTTGAAATGAAGGTTAAATGCTGGTTTTTGAAGTGTTTAATGATATTCTTGGAGATTATATGCATCTTCTGGTTATTTATATGTGTAAGGGCATAGTAATAGACTTAAATTATTCTTTGCTCATATTTATGTTAAGAAAAGGTCATTCTTGTAGTCATGTGAATATGAATATATATATATATATATGTGTGTATATATATATATATATATATATTGCCCAAATGTTTTCTCATATGCCTGGGCAAACTAAGTAGTATACTAATTGATTGTTCTTTATAAAGTGGTTTTTTTTTCCCAAATAAATAAATAAGACGAAGAGCCTCTGGAGGGGGGAAAAGTTAAGAGTAAATTGACGATGGCTACTTTAATACCTTATTTATTAATAACTTGTTTTCTCCTAAACTTGCATCACAATATTCTGTTTTTGTCATTCTGCTACGGTAGTGTGGTGTCACTGTGATTACTTGTAATCTACCTATCTCAGTAGGATAAAATTGTCTTTGTGCTTTTTAATGTCACCATAAATACTACTGCTTAATTTCATTTAAATGGATATTAGATGAATCTAAGTGAACAGGTTCATTTAGATGATTATAGATATTTTATACCTACATCTTGGTGAACGTGCCACTGTGAAGCTCATTTTTCAGAGGTAAGATCATTGGGAAGATCAACAGTTTTAAAACAGTAATGCTGGAGTTGGGAGGTAGCAGCAGCACATTAAGCGCAGGTGGCGCAAAGTACAAGGACCAGAGTAAGGATCCTGGTTTGAGCCCCCGGCTCCCCACTTGCAGGGGAGTCACTTCACAGGCGGTGAAGCAGGTGTCTATCTTTCTCTTCCCTTCCTCTCTCCATTTCTCTCTGTCTTATCCAACAATGAATGACATCAATAACCACAAAAATAAAAAAGGGGGCAACAAAAGGGGATAAATAAACATTAAAAAAAAGAATTTACAAGATTATATCCATTTTGTTCCTGCTACTCTAGGTGTGTGTATCATTTCCTTCAGTGGTGCCAAAGAACTTGTTGCTGCTTCAGAAGATGAAATATAAATAAATCTCATTTTCACTTGTGTGTCTTTGTTTACAGGTGAGGTAGAATATATATATTTAAATCTTTTTATTTACTTATTTGTTATTGTATAGAGACAGATAAATTGAAAGAGAAGGGGGAGATGGAGAGGAAGAGAGACACCTGCAGACCTGCTTCACCACCTGTGAAGGCGACTCCCCTGCAAGTGGGGAGCCGGGGGCTCGAACCGGGATCCTTACTGTGGTCCTTGGCTTTGCGCCACGTGCGCTTAACCCGCTGCGCCACCGCCCGACTCCCAGAATATATTTTTTTATATGCACGCTTTTATGTTGTGAATCTCCGCCACGTGCGCTTAACCCGCTGCGCCACCGCCCGACTCCCAGAATATATTTTTTTATATGCACGCTTTTATGTTGTGAATCTGTAAAGCTCCAGATCCATGTTTATTTTTTTCTCTTTAGTCAAACCTCTAGTCTTGCACAGCTCTTAGAAAATATTCTGAGAGTTGGAAAAGGGCTTGTGGCTAGACAGGTCTTGTAGCCCTCCACTGGTAAATATACCCCTGTTTCATATTGGGAATGTGTGGCTACTTTCATCTATGTTCTTGTGAAGTTACAGGGATTATGACAAATAGATAAGTGGAAAATTCCAAACTTAGAATGGAGGTAGCTCAGTGGTAAGACATAGTTATTGATTTGGTGATTTCTCCCAAGGAGATAATTCAAATTCATAGGATTTTAATTTTTTCTTTGCCACCTGGGCTTTGCTGGAGCTTTGTATCTGCATGACTCCACTGCTTCCAAGGAGAGATGGGGTGGGGGGGGGGTGAGAATGAATGAGGGAAAACGCCCTGGCGATACTTTGACCACTCGCAAACCTTCCCCTGTGAGCGGTGCACCTCGGATCTCAGACACAGGTCCTCATGCAAGACTCTTACCCAGGGAACTTCTTAAGTTAATAGTCAGTTGAGTGAGAACATTGAGGAGATACCAAAATGTATTCCTGTTACACAAAATGATTTTTTTTTTTTTTTTGCTACCAGGGTTCTAGCTGGCACTACAAATCCGCTGCTCCTACCCACCAGTTTTTCCTCCCTCCCCCATTTTATTTCATAGGACAGAGAGAAATTGAGAGGGGAGAGACAACTACAGACCTGCTTTGCCACTTGTAAAATATCACCCCTACATGTGGGGAGATGAAGGTTGAACCAACAACAAGACCACATGGCACTGATGTGCCCAGCTGGGGAGCCATTGCCCAAACCCCACAAAAGGAATTTTTTTTTTTTTAAGAATTTACTTATTTTTATGAGATCAGACCACTATTCAGTTCCACAGTATGATAGTGCCCAGGACTGAGCTTGGGGCCTCATTGCAGATTTTGTGTTCCAGTGCTGACCTATCTCCCTTGCCCTTTTTTTTTTTTTTTTTTTTTCCCCATCTGGAAATGTAAGTGAAATGCTAGGAGTAAAGTAAGGAGTTATCAGAAAAGATATTCAGATAACTGTCCTAATGTAAAGAAGTGATCTTTTCTGTCTGGTGACATCTCTAGAATACATACTTCTTTTTTTAAAAGAAATTTTTTTTAAGACACTTAATCTTATCCCTTTGCAGAAATACCTTCTACATTCAAGCTGATCTGGTGATCCTCTTGTGTCATCAGGTTCTGAGCTTCGTAGACCTTGAAATGTAATCCTGCCCATCTAACCACTCACTCATCCAGTCTTGAGACTGCACTGTCAGTTCTCTTGGCAACTGATCACACAGTGAGGACTGAAAGCCCTTACTTAGGCAAGACATCAGAACAGCCATGGAGATTAAATACCTCTGCTGACTGAGGTCCCAGCACATAGAAGGGAGAAACAGATGACCTCTTTAGTGATGCTGCTACTTAGCATCCAAGTCCAAGGATTAATGGTGAGTGAGCTAATGTCATGACTGGTGAAGAATAAAGCACACAACTCAGTTTTACTCTTTTCTTTAGTCCTCAGCTTTCTGTGCAGCATGTTACAATGGGAAGATAAGTTCTTTTTTTAAAGATATTATTTATTTATGAGAAAGATAGGAGAGAGAAAGAACCAGACATCACGGGAGTCGGGCTGTAGCACAGCGGGTTAAGCGCAGGTGGCGCAAAGCACAAGGACCGGCGTAAGGATCCCGGTTCCAGCCCAGGCTCCCCACCTGCAGGGGAGTCGCTTCACAGGCGGTGAAGCAGGTCTGCAGGTGTCTATCTTTCTCTCCCCCCCTGTCTTCCCCTCCTCTCTCCATTTCTCTGTCCTATCCAACGATGACGACATCAACAACAACAATAAAAACAAAAAACAACAAGGGCAATGAAAGGGAAAATAAATAAAAATTTTAAACAACCAGACATCACTGGCACATACGGTGCTGGGAATTGAACTCAGGACCTCATGCTTGAGAGTCCAAAGCTTTACCACTGCGCCACCTCCTGGACCGCAATAAATACTGAGAATACTAGAATCCTCCTTCCACCCTAGTAGTACCCATTGAAGTAATTCTGCTTGCCTATTACTACTACTTATTACTTTCTCTTCCCCCTTGCCACCAGGATTATCACTGGGCCTTCATGCCTGTACAACCCCATCATTCCCGGAAGTCTTTTTCTTTCTTTTTGATAGAGGGTGAAGACAGAGGACGCGAGGGAGGGGAGAACACCAGTAGCATTGCTCCAATGCTTGTCAACCTTTCCTTCTGCAAGTAAGGATGGGGGTGAGGGGTCGAACCAGGTCCTTGCACATGCTAATGAATGCTCTATACCAAGTGAGCTATCACTCAGCCCCCCTTACCTTTTAAAGTAAGGGTTACTAAAAGTGTGTGCAGAGTCTGATAATTTTGTCTCTGAGAGGAAGGAACTCTTGAGAGGGGAAGACCCAAGTAGAGTTCTTTGCAACATGCTCTGAAAACTTGCATGACTAGTTTTTTTTAGCTTAAACGGTCACATCTGGTCTTAAGTGTTACTGCTTCTTATGAATTACAATTTATTTGGGGGCTTCACTGTTTGTCTGTTGTTAAGTGTTAATTCCACTGTGGTCTGAGAAGATGCTTGGGATGATTTCAATGCTCTTGAATTTGTTGACACTATTTTTGTGGCCTAACATGGTCGGTCTATCCTTGAGAATTCCCCCTGTGGACTTGAATAGAATGTGTATTCCAGTTTCTTGGAGCGAATGACTCTGAAAATGTCCAATAGTTGTAGTTCATCTCTTCGTGTAATTCCCTCATTTCTCTACATAAGCTTTCATCAAGTTGAGGGGCGGCATTGAAGTCTTCTACGTCTATGCTGCTAGTGGAGAATTGCTGTAGCTCTTCCAGTGATGTTTGGTGCATTCAGATGGTCCCTCACTGGGTGCACGGATGGTAATAATCGTTAAGTCCTCTTGGTTGACTGATCCTCTGAGCATTAAATAATGTCCATCCATACCTTTTATTCCTTTATTTAAAGTCTATTGTGTCAGATAATTTCCAGCTTCAGTCCTTATCCTGGGAATATTTCTTTCTGAAATCCAGAACTTAATCAGCTGTTCACTTCATCTCTCTCCACTTTCCTTCCCTATCCCACATAATTGCTAAACTTAAAAGAAGTAATATGGGAGTCGGGCGGTAGCGCAGCCGGCTATGCGCAGGTGACGCAAAGCGCAAAGACCGGCATAAGGATCCCGGTTCGAGCCAGCCGCCCCGCACCCCCCCCCCCCACCTGCAGGGGAGTCGCTTCACAGGCGGTGAAGCAGGTCTGCAGGTGTCTGTCTTTCCCCCTCTCTGTCTTCCCCTCCTCTCTCCATTTCTCTGTCCTATCCAACAACGACATCAATAACAACAATAATAATAACTACAACAAAGGCAAAAAAGGGAATAAATATAAAAAGGGCAAGAAAAGGGAAAATAAATATGATTTTTTTTTTAAAAAAATGTGTTGACTTGTAATCTGGGAGATGGCTCAGTGGATAAAGCACTGAACTCTCAAGCAGAGGTCCTGAGTTCAAGCCCCAGCAGCACATGTACCAGGGTGATACCTGTTCTTTCCCTCTCCTCCTGTCTTTCTCATTAATAAACAAAATCTTTAAAATAAACAATAAAAAAAAATTGTTGACTGAATGAAAGCTCTGGCCATTCTGCCCTAGGTACTTCCTGTGTACACAGAGCAAAATTTGGTCCCCATCACAGTTTACTTGATGTAGGAAGAGACAGGCTTTACATATTTCCTCTTGACCACACGTGTTTACCCTCATCAAGTGATTCAGTAGGAAAATGTTAGAATAAAGACTTAAACATGGGGGGAGGGTTGGGCGGTAGAGCAGCGGATTAAGCGCATGTGGCGCAATGCACAAGGTCCCGCGTAAAGATCCCAGTTCCAGCCACTGCTCCCCGCCTGCAGGGGGAGTCGCTTCACAGGTGGTAAAGCAGGTCTGCAGGTGTCTTATCTTTTTCGCTCCTCCTCTGTCTTCCTCTCCTCTCTCCATTTCTCCTTCTTAGCCAACGATGACGGCATCAACAGTAACTACAACAACATTAAAAAAAAAAACTTGTAGCTTGCGAGGTGGCACAGGGACTAAGGCACTGGACTCTTAAGCATGAGGTCCTGAGTTCAATCCCTGACAGCACATGTACCAGAGTGATACCTGGTTCTTTCTCTCTCCTATCTTTCTCATTAATAAATAAATAAAATTAAATTAAAAAACTTCAACATGGTCACGTAAGAGCTCAGAAGAGGGCTGGGATTGTGACTCAGTGGTAAAGCTGATGCTTTGCAGGTTTGAAATGACTGATCCTGACCAGTGTAAATGTGAATGCACGTGGTCCGGGAGGTGGCAGTGGATAAAGCATCGGACTCTCAAGCATGAGGTCCTGAGTTCAGTCCCCAGCAGCACATGTACCAGGATGATGCCTGGGTCTCTCTCCTCCTATGTTTATCATTAATAAATAAATAAAACATTTTTTAAAAATTTGAATGCACAAGAATGATAGTATGTATCGTTAGCAAGTAAACAAGAATTCAGCTCTGACAAAATTTCCTTCCTTACATTCCTTCTTTTCTCCCTTCCATATGGCATCTTTAAATTCTAACTTCCATCCCTAATTCTTTTTTTCTCTCTTTTAAAAAAAAACTATGGCTGCAATATTGTGTCAGTGCACATTTTAATTTGGTGCAGGGCATGCATAACAGAATAAGTAAAAAAAAAAAAAAAGTATTATTTATTCCATTGTGAATTTGCACTGCAGCATACAAGTTCCATTACTGATACTGCGAACGAGCCAAGCATTTGCCATTCTGAACTCCACAGAATGAGAGAAGTATATGTCACAGTAAAAAATTGAATTTGCTTAACGTAACTTTCTTAACTCTTGCCTTCTTTTGTTAAAAAAAATGTTTCTCACATATATGCATGTGTCTTTACAAGTTATTGGAAAGGAGTGCTGCACAACAGGATTAGCATGCCATACTAAAAGATGTCACTTGTGCCGCATTGTCATGAAAAGAGGGTGTGTGGAGCCTCTTTGATCTCTGCTGGCTTTCTGATTGAAAGGACTTAGGAATCTGTTTAGCTCTGCCAAAGCAGAACTAGGGTGACTGTTTATACAAGGTCAGTTTTGTAGCAATGGAGAAGAAAGCATTTGTTGAGGTCAGTTTTGTTACTATATAATGGCCAACATGTTTCCTTAAACAAAACTATTTTTCACTTAAAAAAATAACCCCCAATTTTTACCAATTCTCAAAGATATTTCAGTGAAATCTATATTTTCCAGTCTGTCTTATGCTGAAAAAATACAACGGTCTGAATTTTAAGTGTTTTAGGTAAAAGTATCTTTTTATGATGTCCTTGATAATATCATAACTAGTTAGCTGGACACAAACTTTCAAAGCCAGTCCATTTACTGACTTGTTTGCAGTCCCCACTTACAACTAAAAGAATCCTAAAACAAAAAGTCTATCATGAAAAAAAATGCATGAATAATACAAAGGTCATCTTTAAGTGGGCACTCGCGCTATTTTTGCTTTCGAATAAAAATCATGAAAAATGTAAATTGATAAAAGTAGAACTATCTCAACCCTCAACTTGTGCAGTCACCTACCACAGGAAGATGAGAAGCTTTACCCATGTGCACTGCTGGCTTGGATACCTTGTTCCAGCCTGTCACCCAGGGCTTCTGTTCGTCTTCCTTTCATATGTTTCCTGGTGACATAGAATAGTAGGGTCTTGCTTTTTTGTAATTTTTAAAAAATATTCCCTTTTGTTGCCTTTGTTTTATTGTTGTAGTTATTTTTATTGTCGTCATTGTTGGATAGGACAGAGATAGATGGAGAGAGGAGGGGAAGACAGAAGGAGAGAAAGATAAACATCTGCAGACCTGCTTCACTACGTGTGAAGTGACTCTCCTGCAGGTGGGGATCCAGGGGCTCAAACCGGGATCCTTACACCCGTCCTTGCACTTGGCGCCACCTGCGCTTAACTCTCTGTGCTACCGCCAGACTCCCAGGTCTTGCTTTTTTAATCTATTCATTCACTCTGAATCTTTTTTGATTGGTGAATTTAAGCCATTCACATTTAGAGTGATTATTGACACATGTGGTTTGCTTTGGGTTTTGTTCTGTGGTTTCTTTTATGTTCACTCTCTCCATGTCTGCTTCTGTTTTTTGTTGTTTTTTTTTTCACTTTGTGTGGATGGTTTACTATGGTGATCTTGCCTGCTTCATATGTTTCTTCTTGGTCTCTGTGCTAGTCTGCTCTGTGGTTACCCTGAGTATTGCATCTAGCTTCCTTAATCTACAGTAGTCCTTTTTTCATTTGGCCTTGGCTCACCAACATTTGATTGTAACCCGATGTTCGTTTTGCCCTCCCCTTTCCTGTGTCTTTTTCTCCTGGTGATCTTTGTGGGCAGCTCAGTATCCTGATGCCCTTGCTTTCACAGGTTAAGCACCCAGAGAGTCCCTGCCCTCCTTTCTCTGACAGTGTGCTCTGTTGCTTAACTATCAAAAGTGGCGCCAGCTTCCACAAAGCAACAGGTTCTGACCGGATTGGAGGAATTAACAAGGTGAGTTTGTTCCCACATGTTTAAATGTTCTGTCACACGTGGTACCAACAAAGATTTGAGAAGAAAGCATGATTTTCAGGAATTTTAAATTTTATTCCTGGAAATTGAGAACATTCACATGTTAGGCAGGCAGAGAGAGAGAGAGAGAGATCGCCAACCTTTGCTCATATGTTGGCAAGCCCGCCTAGGCAGAAAGAGTCATGCCCACAGGTCTAGTTTATGAACATCCAAGCCCCGCCTTCTCCTTCCTAAGCCACACCCACACCTGTTACCGCTCTCATTCCCTGTGCCCAATTTTCTTCCCCCGAGCACACAGGTGTGCCTGGGGAACACGTCTTCCGGCTTAGTACAGCAGTGTCTGTGTTCCCCTAGTTACTTCCTGTCACTTCTGACCTCAGCATTATGTCCTAAGAATCTCTCTGCTACCCCTTTTCCAACCAGTGAATGTTCATGCCTGCACCCATTCGTGGCTAAGTGAGTTTTTTTAAATATTTATTTATTTACTCTCTTTTGTTGCCCTTGTTTTATTGTTGTAGTTATTGTTGTTATTGATGTCGTCATTGTTGGATAGGACAGAGAGAAATGGACAGAGGAGGGGAAGACAGAGAGGGGGAGAGAAAGATAGACACCTGCAGACCTGCTTCATCGCCTGTGAAGCGACTCCCCTGCAGGTGGGGAGCCTGGGGCTCGAACCGGGATCCTTATGCCTGTCCTTGTGCTTTGCGCCAACTGCGCTTAACCCGCTGCGCTACCACTTGACTCCCCTGTGAGTTTCTTAAAAGGTGACATTGGGTGCTTGCTTAGGCAGCACATATACTAAAAATTGGACCGCTACAGAGAAGATTAGCACGCAAATTCATGAAGTGTTCCGTTTTTTTTTTAAGTTAGCGTTGGTAAATTGGCAATTTTTAGGTAACTTCTTTGTTGCTGTGACTAGTTGGTTAAGAGAGCAAAGTGCCACAGCTGCTTATCCCTGGCCCTGACTTCAAATTGAGCTTCCTGATTCAGAACAGTCTCTTTCTGGGCAGGAAGTAGATAGCACAGTGGTTATGCAAAGAGGCTCTCATGCCTGAGTCCCAGGTTCAGTCCCCTGCACCACCATAAGCCAGAAATGATCAGTGCTCTGGTTAAAAGAAAAATAAAAAATTCTCTTTCTAGTGAGATTATTTGTATTTTGAAGCCACAATCAGAATTTTGTTACAACATTTAGTATTTTTTCCCACCTATAGCTCTGATGTCCTTTTTTTGTTTTTTTCATTGTTGTTATAGTTATTGTTGTTGTTGATGTCGTCATTGTTGGACAGGACAGAGAGAAATGGAGAGAGGAGGGGAAGATAGAGAGGGAGAAAGACAGACACCTGCAGACCTGCTTCACCGCCTGTAAAGTGACTCCCCTGCAGGTGGGGAGCCAGGGGCTCGAACTGGGATCCTTACGCCGGTCCCTGCGCTTTGCGCCACCTGCGCTTAACCCGCTGTGCTACTGCCCGACTCCCTCTGATGTCCTTTTTGCTGGGATCTTTGCAGACTGAGAGGCAAAGTGTTCCTGAGCATGAGAGGCTAATGGACAAGTCGTGACCTAAACACTTCAGGGCCACTTGTTTCCCCAAACATCTAAGTCCTGGAGCCAGGAACAGCAGCCTCCTCCGTCTTCAGATAGTTAGCCCGGGTCTGCTGTTTTTGTAACTCAGAAAACTGTTCCTGAGGCTGGAGGGTGGGATAATATGGCCAGCCCTGGAAACTCCTAAGTGGGATAGGCAAACTTTGACTTGATCTAGAAGGACGCCTCATCCCCTGTAAGCGGCAAGAATTTGAAATGCTCACTGGTGTTCTTGGCGGTGGGAAACTAGCATGACTTCCTTGCCTCACAGTCAGGCCTTCCGGCCTCCTTGTGGGGTTTCTCTTTGAAATCTGAGTTGTGTGTGTGGAAAGATTCAGGAGCAAAGCTTGGAGGCCAGGAAGAAAAGCAACTAGCCTATTTCCCATCCAAAAAGTAACCAAATACAGCTGTCACTTTAGGTTGAGAAGCTTGGGAAAATTATGTTTCATTATAACGTACTATTTTTTAAGAAGCAAATGTCCATTGCAGAGGAAAGACCCAAAAACACAACTTGCTGATGTAGTTCGCTACATGGGGTAAAATTTAGCAAATTACTTGATTTTTTTTTTTTTAAGAAAAGAAACCTTACAGTTAATATTTAAAAGAGGAACTGACTAAGTATCAGCGTAGGAATACAAATAAGATCTTCCTAAACACCCAGAGAAGATAACATACTCACAAGCTGTTCCTATTTCCTTCTATGTAAACCATGCTCAGATGGAAGCCGTTATAAAAGGAAGTCATAATTCTCTCGTGTTTCGTCCACCTGTGGCGCTGTAAGGTCTCAGCTGAGACAGAAGATAGGTGATAAGCCCCCACTTACGGCTGCAAGTAAGCACAGCGGTGTACGGCATTCGCCACAGCCGTGCGTCTTCGTGGGAGCTGTTGTAAGGGTCGTAATGCTAGTTCACCTCTTGGTGATAGTTGCCGGCCTGCGGTGTGAGTAGCGCATAGTCTCCCCTGATATGAAAGTGAAGGGAAGAAACGTGAGCATGTGAAAACTTACACTGAGTACATTAGCCCAACAAAGATAATAAGTTTGACTTATAAGTTTGACTAGAAGAAAAGTAGATCTCAGAAGTGCTAAGAACTAGCTCAGGGTTATGGCTGACTAGTTGTTTTCTAACTTTTTTGTTGGGAGCGGGGAGCTAGAGAGATCTTCGGTGTTCTTCAGTGTTCTGAATAGGGAATTTTGTTATTTATTTATTTATTTTTTAAGTCTACCAAAGAGGGATACAAAATAGTTATACTTTAATTTATTGTCACTAGAAAGCAAGCATTTGAAAAAGAAGAGAGCTATCTTTTAGCCACCAACCAAAGTCATGAACATTAAAGGAAAAAACCCATCTCCATGAGACTGTGCATTGTGTGGTAAGGAAGCAGGCCCCTCTCAAACTCTGCCAGTGGAAACAGGAATCAAAACCGACCATTTGGAAGATGAAGTCCACCAGCATACTATATGACGCTGAGCTGCCAACCCAACTGTACTTATTACTGTGCGTGGTGGGGAGGCAAAGAACGAGCAGCGGGGCCTCCGGGAGCACCAACACACCACTCCATTATCGATGCCATGCATGACGCTCTCCAGGTTCGAGCCCCCGGCTCCCCACCAGCAGGGGAGTCACTTCATAAGCAGTGAAGCAGGTCTGCAGGTTTCTCTCCCCATCTCTGTCTTCCCCTCCTCTCTGTTTCTCTTTGTCCTTGTCCAACAAGGGATGGAAAAAGCAAGAAATGGAAAAAATGACCTCCAGGAGCGGTGGATTCCTAGTGCTAGCACTGAGCCTCAGTGATGACACTGGAGGCACAAAAGATCTTTTTCTGAATCATTTTTTAAAAATTTTTTTATACTTATGTATTATCCTTTTTGTTGCCCTTGTTGTTTTTTATTGCTGTTGTAGTTATTATTGTTGTTGTTACTGATGTCGTGTTGTTGGATAGAACAGAGAGAAATGGAGAGAGGAGGGGAAGTCAGAGAGGGCAAGAGAAAGACCGACACCTGCAGACCTGCTTCACCATTTGTGAAGCGACTCCCCTTCCCGGGCTCGAACTGGGATCCTTATGCCGGTCCTTGCACTTCACGCCACATGCGCTTAACCCGCTGCGTTACCGCCCGACTCCCCTTTCTCTGAATCTTAATCCACATCTTTGGATGCATTTTATACGACCTGTCACGTATCCTACCAGCCGAGGACATGATACAGTTGAGCACATAGTATATGAAAGAGGACATTTATATAATTCTCAGTACTGAAAGATTAATTTTCACCTCCTGCAAAACCCGCAGATTTGACAAATCTGCTTTTTCTGTTGCTGTCTACGAAGTGAGAGGTTCTGGAATCTTGCCGTCTTTGAAAAGAAGGAGGGGAAATGAATGATACCTACTCGCGGAATAAGCCATAAGCCAGTAACAGTTGTTGAAGGCCACCACCTCCAAGATGAAGCAGAACAACTTCACCCCTGCCCGGCTATTTATACCAGAGCTGTGAAAGAGTGTTCTGTCTACAAGTGGACCAGGGGCAGGTTATTAGCAGAGTGCTTACTACAGAGAAGGATGCATCTCTATTTGTTTATCAGATAGAGACAGCCACAATAAGAGAGATAAAGAGACACCTGCAGCCCTGCTTCATCACTCACAAAGCTTTCTCTCCGGCAGATGGGAACAGGCTCATATGTGGTCTTTTGTGTATTGTAAGGAGCGCTCAACCAGGTGTGCCACCTGACCTCAGTGTTTATTCAGTAAGCACTGGAGAGGAGGAGAGGACCTGGAAATGGAGGGAATCAGGTGTTGTGTCTGATCTGATTACCTTTGCAAACCCAGGACCTAGAGCAGTTCCTAGAACTGAACAGAAATTTCATAAATATTTGTTGGGTTACTTTCATAAAGTCAGACCATGTTACCTGTTTTCCATATTGTACAAAGTCTTTTGACATTATTTATTTTATTTTATAGAACAGTGAGAAATTGAGAGGGAGGGGAGATAGGGAGAGAGTTGGACCAAAAGGTGGTGCAGCTGGTTAAGCACACACTTATGGTGTGCAAGGACCCAGGTTCAAGCCCCTGGTTTCCATCTGCAGGGTGGAAGCTAAACAAGTGCTGAAGCAGGGCTCTGTCTCTCTCCCTCACTTTCTCCCCCTCCCTTCTCAATTTCTTTGTTTCTATCCAATAATAAAGTAGGTCTGCAGGTGTCTGTCTTTCTCTACCCCTCTCTGTCTTCCCCTCCTCTCTCCATTTCTCTCTGTCCTATCCCAACAATAACAACTACAACAAGGGCAACAAAATGGGAAAAAATAGCCTCCAGTAGCAGCGGATTTGTAGTGCAGGCACCGAGCCCCAGCAATAACCCTGGAGGGTGGTAGCGCAGCGGGTTAACGCACATGGCACAAAGTGCAAGGACCGGCATAAGGATCCCGGTTTGAGCCCCCAGCTCCCTACCTGCAGGGGAGTCACTTCATAAGTGGTGAAGCAGGTCTGCAGGTGTCTATCTTTCTCGCCCTCTCTGTCTTCCCCTTCCTCTCTCCATTTCTCTCTGGTCTACCCAACAACAATGACATCAATAACAACAACAATAATAACTACAACAGTAAAAACAAGGGCAACACAAAAGGAATGAATAAATAAATATTAAAAAATAAAAAAAAAAACTCAGGGGTTGGGCAGTGGCACACCTGGTTAAGTGCACATAGTACAAATTGCAAGGACCCTTTTAAGGATCCAGGTTCGAGCCCCCAGCTCCCCACCAGCAGGGGGGGTCGCTTCACAAGCAGTAAAGCAGGTCTGCAGGCGTCTCTCCCTTTCTATTTTCCCCTCTCCTCTCAATTTCTTTCTATCCTATCCCCTTCCTCCCCCCCCCAAAAAAAAGGCCTCCAGAAGCAGTGAATTTGTAATGCAGGCACTGAGCCCCAGCAATAACCCTGGAAGCAAAAAAGAAAAAAAACTCTTGAGAAAAAAATGATAGAAACATAATGCCATAAAGATCATTTCTCTTTTTACTGTCATGGTATAATTAAGTAATTAACTGGCCCCTCCTACTTTAACCCTATCTTCCTAGAAAGATTTTGTCTCATTAAGTATTTAACTTAGCCTTGTAGACTTTTTCCTACAGAGACACAGTAATTAATCTTTTTTTATAATATTTTTAAAATATTTTTTTCCCTTTTGTTGCCCATGTTGTTTTTTTTTTGTTGTAGTTATTATTGATGTCGTCTTTGTTGGTTGGATAGGATAGAGAGAAATGGAGAGAGTAGGGGAAGACAGAGAGGGGAGAGAAAGACAGACACCTGCAAACCTGCTTCACTGCCTATGAAGCGACGCCCCTGCAGGTGGGGAGCCAGGGGCTCGAACTAGGCTCTTTATGTTGGTCCTTGCACTCCGTGCTATGTGCGCTTAACCTGCTGCGCTACCGCCCGACTCCTTAGAGACACGGTAATCTGTGGATTGTGTATCTCTCCACAAAATGGAGCAATGCTATGTACAAGTGTTTGCTTTTCCCCCACTTCATTTATCGTGAATGTATTTTTAGGTCTCAGTGGACACATTACCTTATTCTTTTTACGCGATTCATATCACTTTTCTGTAGGCACTGTGAGCTATTGAATCAGACCTCTGCCAACATTTATGCTGTATTTCTGTTAGCGGGGGAGAGAGACAGAGGCACCTGCAGCCCTGCTTCATCATTCACAGAGCTTTCCCCCTGCAGGTGGGGACTGGGGGCTCAGGTGTCGGGCCTTGTGTAATGAAACAGCTTAAGTGCTGTGATGTCTCTCCTTTTCTCTGTTTCTTTCTCATTTTATCTGAAAGAAAAATCAACTTGGAGCAGTAAAGCTTCAGTACTGACCAAAGGGAATAAAATAAAGAGAAACAACATTTAAGGGCTTAGGAGATAGCATAATGGTGATGCAAAGAAACTTTCATTTTTTATTGTTTATATTTTATTTTTTTAATTTATAAAATAAGAATATCAACAAAAAAGATATTTATGCCTGAGGTAGCAAAGATCTCAGGTTCAATTCCTCACACCACCATAAGCCATTGCTGAAGAGCATACTGTTAGAAAGCAAAAAAACCCAAAACAAAATTTGAGCCTGCAATTGGTTAGATGCTGTATTTATACTTTGGTATTACACAGATATCTAATACTGCTTTATAGTAATTAATTTTTACTATGTGCCTCCAGTCTAAGTAAATTGGACCTGATTTCTATAAGCTAATGTTTATGTACACCTTTCCTAAAGCGCACCTCTCTACAGTCTATGTAGCAAGTTAATCTGACAAACTTAGTTAACTTCTCTTACTAGGAACCTATTAGAAAATAGAAAATGAGGCTGTCGGGCGGTGGCACAGCGGGTTAAGCTCAAGTGGTGCAAAGCACAAGGTCGGCAGAAGGATCCCGGTTCGAGCCCCGGCTCCCCACCTGCAGGGGAGTCGCTTCACAGGCGGTGAAGCAGGTCTGCAGGTGTCTGTCTTTGTCTCCCCCTCTCTGTCTTCCCCTCCTCTCCATTTCTTTCTGTCCTGTCCAACAACAACGACACAATAAACTGGAGCTGAGCTGTACTCTGGGGGAAAAAAAAAGAAAGAAAGAAAGAAAGAAAGAAAGAAAGAAAGAAAGAAAGAAAGAAAGAAAGAAAGAAAAGAAAAGAAAGGAAAAGCTAAGACTAAAAATGCTTATGTCTTGCTAGGCTTTGTATTTGGTGGAGTTACCATTGTAATGAATGATGTCTCATGTTGTTGTTCCATTCTGTAACAACCGGTAAATACTTTCCCGCAGAATCACACATTAATTCGTGCAGCAAATATTTTTGGTTTTTGTTTGTTTTTTTGTTTTTAATATTTTATTTACTTATTTTCCTTTTTTGTTGCCCTTGTTGCTTTTATCTTTGTTGTGGTTATTGTAATTGTTATTATTGACGTCATTGTTGCCTGATAGGTCAGAGAAATGGAGAGAGGAGGTGACGTGTAAGCGCCATGTGCTTGACCCGCTGCGCTACAGCCCGGCCCGCAGCAAATATTATAAATGCCTCTTCAGTGCCCAGTTCTGTTGTAGGTGCTCATATAGATGGCCGCACCATCATCCTCATTGAGCTTACATGCTAGGAATTAATGCTAAGCAGTTCTAGCCCAATTCTTTTTTTTTTTTTAAATAAGGAAGAGTGCTTTCTGAATTTGCAATTCACACTTGCACAGAGGCCCTGCTAATCTCTGTATTCCAGTTTTGTACAAAGTGCCTTATGTTTCTCTCCAGAGGCGTGAACTGGGGAGTGCAGGACATCAGTTCCTTGGGCACCTTCTCATTCTGGTGATTGAGCTGAAGCTCCTACTGACACCCATCCCCCCTAAAGCTCAGGAGGTTCAGGAGGTGTCTCTCAAGGATGTTTTCTTCCTTTTACTCCCATTAGTGTTAGATTCTATCTCACTAGGAAACCATGTTGTGGTATTTCTAAAAACATGATTGTTTAATATCAAAACATTCTGAAAGAATGTGATGTTGCTATACTAGCCAAAAGTCTGTCTCTCTGTCTCTGACTCTCTCTCTCTCACTCTCACACATCTAATGAGCCCAGAATCATACTGGGCCAGACATTCTTTTTTCTCCTCCTCTCCCGCTACTCTTCCACTTCTTTCTCCTCTTCCTCTTCTCTCTCTTCCTCCTTCTTCTATTTTAATTTAGAGAGGGAGAAAAGCACAGAGAGGAGAGACACTTGGCTTTCTCACCAGTGGAAATCCCGTTGTCCCTGAGGCTCCCATGGGTCTGACCTGGTCAGGTAAGGCACTGGCTCTCCTACTGCTCCCTATCCCTGACATGTTTTCCACTCACTTACTCACTGTAAACATTATTGAACATCTGTGTGAGATACCTGTGTTGGGGACCCAAGATGAGTGGAGAACAATGCCTTGTTTTCTCTGGAAGGCCCTAATTGTACTCACATCAGAGTATGTTAGAATTAGAATATTTCCATGGAGGGAAAAAAAAAAAGTTTGAGTTTAGGCACAATCATAGCTGTTCTTCATATGCCTAAATAGTAAATTCAGTTTAATTCACCAATTCTCTGCATCGGTATGACTTAAAAGGAGAGAGTCGCGGGTGGGGTAGACAGCATACCGGTTATGAAAACAGACTCTCATGCCTGAGCTCCAAGGTCCCAAGTTCAGTCTCCTGTACCATCATAAGCCAGAGCTGAGCAGTGCTCCGGCTAAAATAAATAAATAAATAAATAAATGACAAAAGGAGAAAGTAGTGACCAAATGGATATTTTTTTTCTTGGCTTTTGAGTATGTATTTTCTTCTTCTTCTTTTTTTTTTTTAACATTATTTATTCCCTTTTGTTGCCCTTGCTGTTTTATTGTTGCAGTTATTATCATTGTCGAATATGTATTTTCTTATTTCTTACCAACAATTTTACAGAAATCTGTGTTCTGTCCTCCTGTTTATTTATCTTGCTCTTGCAGTCACTTGCAGAGCTGAAATTGCCCATGTGTTCACCTTGAAACCTAATGACCTCAGGTCCGGGGTAGATAGCATAATGGTTATGCAAAAAGACTCTCTTGCCTAAGGCTCCAAAGTTCCAGGTTCAAACCCCCATATCACCATAAACCAGAGCTCACTGTGCCCTAGTAAAACAAATAAAACAAAATTAAAATGTTTATAAATAAACCTAATGATCTCTAGGAATAACAAAAGCAGGAAAGAGGTTTTTAAAGATTTTTTTAAAGCTTTTTCTAGCCCAAGAATTTTTATTCTCTAATTATATGTCTCTTCTGACAGTCCTCTTTAGTAAAGACCATATTGAACTTTAGAATGCATTTTAAATGCTTTAATTGCTCTAATAAAAAAAAAAGAGAAAAACTGGCCGTTTGCAGATTTCAGTGTTCGCTTCATGTCTGCCGCCCCACAATCCATTTGTGAGGGAACTTTAGATCCTCTGCATACTTCACCCAAGATGTTTTTTATTTGTCTGCTGTAGCAGTTAAGACCACTGAACACTAGGAAAATATAGCAAGTACTGACTTACTGACTTGAACCTGGATCCTTGTGAGTGATGGAGTGATGGCGTGTAAGGTGTACCTGCTCCGTTCTGCCTATACCTCTTTCTGGTTTACTTTTTTTTTTGTCCTCCAGGGTTATTGCTGGGCTCGGTGCCTGCACCATGAATCCACCGCTCCTGGAGGCCATTTTTTCCCCCTTTTGTTGCCCTTGTTGTTGTAGCCTCGTTGTGGCTATTATTATTGCCATTGTTGATGTTGTTCGTTGAGAGAGGAGGGGAAGACAGAGAGGGGGAGAGAAAGACAGACACTTCACCACCTGTGAAGCGACTCCTCTGCAGATGGGGAGCCGGGGGCTCGAACTGGGATCCTTACGCCGGTCCTTGCGCTTTGCGCCACATGCGCTTAACCCACTGCGCCACCGCCCAACCCCCTCTGGTTTACTTTTAACCAAATGGACTTAAAATGTGTTGCTGGTTATTCATGAAGTTAGAAGGACTCTACACGTTAAACATTGACAGTCCTATTCTTTAGACTAGACTAGAATGCCTTTGTAAAGAGTTGCTTTTTGTTTCTTTTTCACTCTTTAGCCAAATTCAAAGGCTCTTGTCTCCTTATCGAACTATGTTGCAAAGCTAAAGGCTATCAGCAGATCCTAGCTCTAGCTGAATGTATTTGTCATATGTATCAACTGTCTTAGAGGCCATAATAGTCGAGACACTGCAGTGAACAGTGTTGTGTTTGTCAAGGGAAAGAGGTCATGCTGATAAATGTCAGATGCAGCTGACCGGGAGAATTCTGGCCTCTGAAAACTGGTTCCCAGCCCCAGACGGCTTCTTGATACGTCTCAGTTACATTGTTTCCCTCCTCCTTCTTTCTTCCTTACTCTTATCAAAGAAGTAATCAATACATACTTCTAATCTAACACAATGATTTAAAGAACATAAAGTTGAGGGCTGGTTTATCACTGCAAAGAGGTTTTTTTTTTTTTTAATTTCTTTATTGGGGATTAATGTTTTACATTTGACAATAAATACAATAGTTTGTACATGCATAGCATTTCTAAGTTTTCCACATAACTGTACAACCCCCACTAGGTCCTCTGTCATCCTTTTTGGACCTGTATTCTCCCCCCACCCCCACCCCAGAGTCTTTTACTTTGGTGCAATACACCAAAGAGGTTTTAAAAGTCTTACCACTCCCAATAAATAACCGCATAAATCAAAATTCAATCACATGCAACTCACTTTTTGTTCCTAATTATATATGTTTAAGAAATTCAGTTATAGGCTTCCAGGGTTATCACTGGGTCTCAGTGCTCACACTACAAATCCACTGCTCCTGACAGCCATTTTCTTTTCTTTTCTTTTTTCTTTCTTTCTTTCTTTCTTTCTTTCTTTCTTTCTTTCTTTCTTTCTTTTTTTTCTTTTTGCCTCCAGGGTTATTGCTGGGGCTCGGTGCCAACACTATGAATCCACTGCTCCTGGAGGCCATTCTCCCTTTTGTTGCCCTTGTTGTTTATCATTGCTATTGTTTTTATTGTTATCATTTCTGTCGTTGTTGTTGGATAGGACAGAGAGAAATGGAGAGAGGAGGGGAAGACAGAGAAGAGGAGAGAAAGATAGACACCTGCAGACCTGCTTCACCGCCTGTGAAGCGACTCCCCTGCAGGTGGGGAGCCGGGGGCTCGGACCGGATCCTTACACTGGTCCTTGCGCCCTGCGCCATGTGCGCTTAACCCGCTGCACTACCACCCAGCCCCTTTTGTTTTCATTTTTATTAGATAGAATACAGAGAAATTGAAAGAGGAGGGGGAGATAGAGACAGAGAGACAGCTGCAGATCTGCTTTGGTGGATTTGTAGTGTGAGCACTGAGACCCAGTGATAACCCTGGAAGCAAAAAGAAAAAGAAAACAGTGACAATTTCTCAAAAGTGGAATACAGAGGCTAAGAAGATACTGCAATGCTATACAAAGAGACTTTCATGCATGAGACTCCAAAGTCCTAAGCCAGAGCTGTGTAGTATATAAAGTAAATTATATATAACTAAAGGTAAAGGTATAGTAAAAAAAAAAAAAAAAAAAAAAAAGAAATTCAGTTATAGGCAAGGTTAAAATATTTCTTCTTTCTTTTTTCTTATTTTATTTAAGTATATTTTAAAAATATTAATTAGAGAGAAAAGGGGGAGAGAATCAGGAGATCATTCTGTCATGTAAAGACAGGAATCAAGCTTGGGACATTATGGAGGTTTGCATGTGTATATACAATAAGAGAAACACCAAGGGGAAGGGAGACGAATAGATGGAAAGAGAGACAGAGACAGACTTGGGTTTAGTGAGGGAATGGAATTTTAAGACCACGAGAATAGAGATCAGTTATGCACCTTTGGGAAGATTTTCAAGTATAGATGATTTCTAGACCATGCCTTCTTTAACATGCTGAAATATTAATCTCATCTCCCCCTGTATTTCCCTGTTCCTTTATTCCACCAAAAGTCACATGCTTTACTGCTACTTTTGCAGTGGCTACCTTAGACGTTTGAAAGATACAGCTATCCTTACACAACCTAATGATAAAAGAAGTCATCAACCTTTATCTAAGACAGTGGGGGAACTAGAATATTTATCTGTGGGGACACAGACCTTTGGTGAGAGGAGTGGTGAAAGAAAAAAGACTATGCTGTAAACCACTACTCAGTAAAGCTCTAAATAATAACAATAACAACAATAATAATACAATTAAATAGTCTGTTAGACAATAAAGAATTAAAAAACATTTTTTTAAATTTTTGTTTTTTTTTCCTCCAGGGATATGGCTGGGGCTCGGTGCCTGCACTATGAAACCATAGGCCCAGGAGGCCATTCTTCCTATTTTGTTGTTGTAATTATTGTTGTTGTTATTACTGCTTAAGACAGAGAGAAAGAGAGACACCTGTAGACCTGCTCCAGTGCTTGTGAAGCGACCCCTCTAGAGTGGGGAGCTGGGGCTCTAACCGGGATTCTCCTGCAGGTCCCTGCACCCTGTGCCAAGTACACTTAATCCCATGCACTACCGCCGGGCCCCCGCAACAAAGGATTTAAAAAATGCCCTGGCACTCGTCACCGCACTTGTATTTGCAGTTACATGCTATTGTTACCTAGCATGTATCTTTGTGTGGACTTTCTTAAAAAGAGAGAGAACAAAAGAAAAAACAAGAAGACTCACCAGATGACCATTTTATGAGCAATGTATAGACTAATCAATAATGGAAGTGTATAGGGATTCCTCCCCCCCCCCCAAGGCATCAAGTTTTGTCACCACTTCACATCATACGGAGACATATTTTCATCCTGACTTGTGTCTGGCTTCACGGGGCCATGTAAACATGCTTAGAATGCTTTATGAGCAGGAATTGCAAGTGAAGCCAGCAGGCGGGCTTTGGCGGCCGTGAATGATACATAAACCTGGTGAGGTGCCTACTGGATCACAGGTAGTAGATTCACACAGGATTGCAGTAGTTTCATGGATCTTGCTCAGAATCTTGTACTTTTTAATGGGTTTAGCCATAGTACAGGTCAGATTCCTGAATAGTCCTCATATTATACCCAAAAAAAAGTGTACTGCAGTTTTGGCCTTATAAAAACACCAGTGTGCCAAGAGCACATTCATTTCTGGCTTTTCTGGGCTGGGAGCTGGGGGTTTGGGTGTGGAAGGGGTTAGCTATTCAGTACACCATCTGTTCCTGCTTATATTTATATAGTAGTTAATCTCCAGGGCATTTTTGTTTATAGACGGGCAAAGAGGAGGCAACTTGAGAGAAAAATTGGTTGGGTGTTCATAGCACACATGAAAAAAAAAAATGGTTTTTAAAAAATGTATTCTATATTTGTGACCTGTGATTTATTTGTTCTTTGCAATCCTAAAACCAAGTAGTAGCTCAGTAAAAGCATTGTTTTAGAACCTCAGCCTCTTTCTGGCATGCATCCTTCTTGGTGATATACTCAGAGAGGCGTTGCAGGGAGTCTCACTGCCATCTGTGTTGTAGGGGAGCTTGATTCTGGGCACCCACCATGGTCTCTGGAGTCAATGGGATGAAATCAGACTCCTAGCAAATCATGAAGGGTCCAGTAAATAGTTTCTTACCAACTCAAATTAGGAACTAATTGGAAAATAAGTTATGGCACCAGATTGGTGAATCTTTTATTTTTTAATTTAAATATATATTTTTTCCCTTCTATTGCCCTTGTTGTTTTTTATTGTTGTTGTTATTGCTGTCATTGTTGGGTAGGATAGGGAGAAATGGAGAGGGGAGGGGAAGACAGAGAGGGAGAGAGAAAGATAAACACCTGCAGACCTGCTTCACCGCTTGTGAAGTGACTCCCCTGCAGGTGGGGAGCCGGGGGCTTGAACTGGCATCCTTATGCTGGTCCTTGTGCTTCGCGCCACCTGCACTTAACCTGCTGTCCGATTCCCAGATTGGTGAATGTTATTGCTAAAAATGTTGATGGGAAAATATGACTCTAGATATAAAGGACTTGCTGATTTTTAAAAAATTATTTATTATTGGATAAAGACAGAGAAATTGAGAGGGAAGTGGGAGAGAGACAGAAAGACACTGCAGCCCTGCTTCACCATTTGTGAAGCTTTCTTCCTCTAGGTGGGGACCAGGGGCTTGAACCTGGATCCTTGTGCACTCTAATGTGCTATGTGTGCACTTAACCCGGTGTGCCACCACCTGGCCCCTTAGGACTTGATAATTTTTGACCTTAAGAGTGATAAGAATTAAGTACCTATTTGCTGGGACAAAAGAGCCCTGTGGGTCTTCCTTGCAGTGCTGAGTCATTCTATTTATTTATTTTTGTTTCTTTATTGAGGAATTAATGGTTTCCAGTCAACAGTAAAATCAAATATAATAGTTTGGACATGTGTAACATTTCTCAGTTTTCCACACAACAATTCAAATCTCACTTCGTCTTCCAGGACCTGAACCCTCCATTTTATCTGAAGGCTGTTACTATTATTATTACTATTATTATTTGGCTTTGAAAGTCACCATCATTTACTCAGTAGTTTATATCTTAGCTCATACCCCGAACCCATGTTAGAATGACTTGTGTCTTACTTAATTTCTCTGTCATTAATAGAGGAGAAATTGAGGCGTGAAGACTTTTACGAATCCAAGATGAAAGATGTAGTGAAGTATGTATCTCTGTTCTTTAGCAAGAGGATTGAAAAAGTATTCTAGAAATGATCTGTAATTGAATCTGACCTAAAGGGAAATTAGGAAGACGCTTAAGAGTGAATTCGATTTCAGTTGCCGTCAGACACGGGAACATCGCAGCGCAAATCCACTTGGGTGGTCCCCGAAACTCCCCTCCAATCCTTTGGGACTGATTTGGATGATTTCAAGGGATTATGCAAACTGAATATTGTTCTGTTAGATGACCGTACCTATTTCACATAGGCATTTGGTGCTTTCATATGTAAGAACAATTTCTGCAGAGATGGATGGTTTAAATATTCAGTAGAAAGAACATCAAGCTGGGAGAGCAGGACCGCCATTAAGTGACTTGATGACTTTGTATATATCATTTTATTGCCTAGTTTTCTACACAAATTAAGGTGGGGTGAGGCAGGGAGAAGCAGGTGGCAGTCTAGAATGTGACAGTCAGCTCACTCCATTTCTCAGATACCAGGGTTCCTTCTGAAACTTATTTTAATTTTTTAAATTTACTTTCCCTTTTGTTGCCCTTTTTTTTATTGTTGTAGTTATTATTGTTGTTAGATGGGACAGAGAGAAATGGAGATAGGAGGAAAAGACAGAGAGGGGGAGAGAAAGATAGACACCTGCAGACCTGCTTCACCACCTGTGAAGCGACTCCCCTGCAGGTGGGGAGCCGGGGGCTCAAACCGAGATCCTTAAGCTGGTTCTTGCGGTTTGTGCCACGTGTGCTTAACCCGCTGTGCTACCTACCGCCCAACTCCCCTATTATAATTACTATTATAATAACTCTATTATTCTCTTGTTGCAGTGGTAGTGGAATAGCACTGTTTTTCTTTCAAGTACTTTAAGGCCAAAGAACCAGCTCCTTTTGTGCAGTTTCACAGGAACTATTAGGACGGCCTTAGAGCCACTGACAGTGTCAGCAACTTCCTCTTCTCTCCCTCCCAACTCTCCCTTCTAACACCCGTTTAGCTAGCAAGCTACCTTGTAGAAATCATCTCCACATTCCTTGTAAGAGAATGCAACAAGAATGAAAATAAAGACATCTCCAGGTACAGCAAGTGTTTAGGAAGAAGTAGTCAGGGCTTACAAAATATCTGCAGGAAAATGTTTCTCCCAGCGCTGTCTTTAGAATTGCAACATCACCATCGCCAAGGAATGTATCAGGAATGTAAATTCTCAGGCCATGGTACAGACCTAATATACTAGAAGCTCTTGGACCAGCCATCTTGGCTATGCAGGAAATTCTGCTATATCTTATGGTTTGGCAGTCATTGTTCTCATGTTGATGTAGCCAAACTGGTAAACTTTTCTTTTAAATTAATTTATTTATTTTCCCTTTTTGACCTTGTTCTTTTTCATGGTTGTTGTAGTTATTGTTGTTGTTATTGATGTTGTCGTTGGATAGGACAGAGAGAAATGGAGAGAGGAGGGGAAGACAGAGAGGGGGAGAGAAAGACAAGACACCTGCAGACCTGCTTCACCGCCTGTGAAGCGACTCCCCTGCAGGTGGGGAGCCGGGGGCTCGAACTGGGATCCTTACGCAGGTCCTTGCGCTTTGTGCCACGTGCGTTTAACCTGCTGTGCTACTGCTCGACTCCCACTGGGAAACTTTTGTTTGATTGTGTGGAGACTAGAAAGAGAACATGTGGGGCTGGGCGGTGGCACACCTGGTTGAGCGTACATGTTATAATGCATAAGGACATGGGTTTGAGCTCCTGGTCCCCACCTGCAGGGGGAAAGCTTTGTGAGTGGGGAAGCAGTGCACAGATATCTCTCTGTCTCTCTCCTTCTTTCTTCCCTCTTGATTTCTGGTTGTCTCTAATAAATAAGTAAAGATAATAAAAAAGATAATATATTCTTTTTTTTTTTTTGCCTCCAGGGTTATTGCTGGGGCTTGGTGGCTGTACTACAAATCCACTGCTCCTTCAGCTTCCCCAGAGACCCACCCTACTAGGGAAAGAGAGAGGCAGACTGGGAGTATGGACCGACCAGTCAATGCCCATGTTCAGCAGGGAAGCAATTACAGAAGCCAGACCTTCCACCTTCTGCAACCCACAATGACCCTGGGTCCATGCTCCCAGAGGGATAGAGAATGGGAAAGCTATCGGGGAGGGGGTGGGATATGGAGATTGGGCAGTGGGAATTGTGTGGAGTTATACCCCTCCTACCCTATGGTTTTGTTAATTAATCCTTTCTTAAAAAAAAAAATTAAAAAAAAAAATCCACTGCTCCTGGAGGCCATTTTTTCCCTTTTGTTGCCCTTGTTATTTTATCACTGTTGTTTTGTCATTGCTGTTGTTGTTGTTATTACTATCATTGTTGTGTAGGATAGAGAGAAATGGAGAGAGGAGAAGAGAAGGACACCTGCGGACCTGCTTCACCGCTTATGAAGCCACCCTCCAGCAGGTAGGGAGCCGGAGGCTCAAACCGGGAGCTTTCAACACTGGTCCTTGTGCTTTGCGCCATGTGCGCTTAACCTGCTGCGCTACCGCCCAGCTCCCAGATAATATATTCCTGTGGGTAAAATTCATACAGGGACTCGGGCTCACAGATAGTCTAGATCCTTCCTCTCTGCAGTCTGTCCTGTCAATAAAGAAACATGGTCTGGAGAATTACGAGAACATGGATTCAGCAACCTGGGGGAATAGTTCCACTGGCAGAGGGCTAGATTCAACATGCCTGAAGCTTTTGGTTCTGTCTCTTGTACCACTTGTACTAAAGTGGTGCTCTGGCTTCTCTTTTCCTCTTTCACATGTAAAATATCTCCTGTGAAATAAATATTTCTTGGGGAAAAAAATTGATACAGGTTTCACTTCTGACAGACCTTTCTCTAGATCTTTGTGAAATTCATTCCTCTCAGCCTCAGCTGCTTCACATCTTTAAAACCACCCCCTCCTGTGAGACATCACAGAGTTTACGTGCCTCATGTGTAGTATAGTCTCAACAGAAGAGTTCGTTTGCGGTGTCAGCTGGGGGCCTGGCAGTGGAGCACCAGGTTTTAAGCCCACATATTATAAAGTGTAAGGACCTGAGCAAGGATCCCGGTTCAAGCCCCTGGCTCCCCATCTGCAGGGAAGTCACTTCACAATTAGTGAAGCAGGTCTGCAGGTGTCTGTCTTCCTCTTCCCTCTCAATTTCCTCTGTCCTATGCAATAAAATGGAGAGGGAATAAAAGGCCACCAGGAGCAGGCACCAAGCCCCCAGTGATAACCCTAGAGGCAAAAAAAAAAAAAAAAAATCTTGCTATAAGAGAACTGTGACAGAATAAGATGACCAATGCTATTCAAAGTGTTAATTATTCCACATGCCAGCCCTGCTTATAGGAATATAAGCACATTTTCTTATAGAAAAGAAGTAAGTAGATAAGTAAGTAGATAGTTTTGAATACACAAACTTGAGATAACTGAGTGTCTTACACAGATGGATGACGATGTTAATATTAAAATTATTGACAAGACAATACAGCAAGTTTTGGAGGGACATTTGTGAACTCTTAGAAAGATGGCTATTTTACAATGCCAACTTTGAAGAAAGCCTTTTCTTGATCTGGACACAAGAATCCTTGTCAGGAAGTCAGATGGATTGCTAATGATCATGATGCCATGATGCTTACTAAGAAGACTTCCTGGGTATACTCCCTAAGCAGCCTAGAGTTGACCTAGAGTCCCATGTTGTAACTAAAAATTAAAAGGGGCTTTGGCTGAGGTGTGTAATGGATTCAGCTGAGGGATGGCTGAGAGTAGGTTTAAAGGAATCAAGGTTTTATTAGGGCAGTACAGAGGTATGGGACATATATTTTAGGGGTTAAGAATGTGCTAGGTCTATAAAGTCCATGAGTATTTACCAAAAGTTCAATCCTATGAGATAAACATTTATCAGCCGAGGTAAAGCGTACTCATGGCTGTAGAGGGGTCTTAGAGTTGACCTGACACAAGTGACATTGAGTCACGTGTTCATTTCCCAGCAGAAGTAGCTATGGCAGGCACCTGGAACAACCTCAGCCAAGATACGTCTGACCAGGAGAAGCAGCAGCAGCCAAAGAGAGAGCGGACTTCTGTCTGGCTGTGCTTTTAAAGTCTGTCAGTCCACCCACAATGCTTTGTGCATTTGCACAGACCAGATCCACCCACAGCCCTTTGCGCAGAACACTGTATGCCCTGTTGCCAAGGCTGACGCCAGCCGAGCGCTGTGTAGGGACTGAGGGCAGACTGCACCACAACAGTCCCATCAAAGTGCTGGTGTGGGGGTGTGGGGCCGGGGGCGGGTGACTACGTTGCAGCTGTGGGAGAACCAGGAGCCAACTTGGCAGTGTCCTCACCACCCCCCAGAAGTGGGAACCCTTTAAGATTCTGCAAATAGGTTTCCATATATTTTTCACTACAGTTTTAACACATTAGTATTTTGCCTTTTGCTGTATGCTTTACATTGGGTAAACTACCACGGCAGTTTTCTCTTTGATTTTCATTCTCATTTTCAAAAAGTGAAATTGGAATGATGGCTATTGCTGGGCCCTTAAAAATGTTATATAAAGGGAGTCGGGCAATAGCGCAGCGGGTAAAGCACACGTGGCGCAAATCGCAAGGACCAGAGTAAGGATCCTGGTTCGAGCCCCCGGCTCCCCACCTGCAGAGGAGTCGCTTCACAGGCGGTGAAGCAGGTCTGCAGGTGTCTGTCTTTCTCTCCCCCTCTCTGTCTTCCCCTCCTCTCTCCATTTCTCTCTGTCCTATCCAACAACGACGACATCAATTATAACGATAATAATAACCACAACAATGGTTAAAAAAAAAAACAAAAAACCTAGGTTAACAAAAGGGGAAAAAAAGGCCTCCAGGAGCAGTGGATTTGTGGTGTAGGCACCGAACTCTGGCTATAACCCTGAAGGCAAAAAACAAAACAAAACAAAACAAAACAAAAAAAACCCATATATAATAGAAATAAGAGAAGTAAATTTCCCGAGACCTGTTTTCTCTAGATTTCCTAGAAGAAGAATGTGAATGAATTCCCCATAAGGTTTTAACCTTCCCTTAATTATCTCTAAATGTGGACCTATTGGAAGACATTCATGACTATATAATTTTCTTTTTCAAATATCATATTTACTTATTATAGAGACGGAAAGAAATTGAGAGGATGAGAGACACCTGCAGCACTGCTTCACTGCTCCTGAAGCTGTCCTTCTGCAGGTGGGGACCAGGAGCTTGCACCTGGGTCTTTGAACATAGTGACATGTGCACTCAACCAGATGTACCACCACCGAGCGCCCTATATAGCTCATTTTTAAAAGCTATAGTCATTTAATCAATTCGGATTGATTTTATGACTTATTTTAAGACACACAATTTTGCAATTTAGAACATTGCACTCACTGGGTTTGGTGTATTATGCCAAAACAAAGATATTCTGGGAGTGCGAAGGCTTACAAATCCTGGTAGTGACTGTGGAGGAGGACCTAGGTGGGAAGGGGCTTCGAGTGTTTGGCAGAAAACTGAGAAATTCTGCATATGTACACACAGCTGTACTTACTATTTACTCTAAACCATTAGTTCCCCTGATTAAAAATTTCAGTGCTATATATATTTCACTCCAAATTCCATCAGTCATTATTTTTCAATTTTCAAAGTTATACAAAATGAATTCTACCATTGCTGGTCACACGTACTCATGTGTGAAACGTCCTCATAAGCACTTCTGTGGGCTTCTTCAAGATCGTATCCTCACTACGAACTAGCAGTAGGGACTGCCTCTCTGAAGGGAGGCTGTGTTATCCTACTCTGTCACTCGAAGAAGACCGGTTCTGAAGTGTGTGCAGCCTAGAATGTTCCAGCTGTGACCATGGACTGTGAGCTCAGACTGACAGGGACTCAGAGGTCGTACAGGCTCCTGTGCTCAATAGGAATGGATGTGGGCCCTGAGTAAACAGTCAGTTGCATTCATATATCTTCTTCAAATTTGTGAGAAACTCTCTGCCCTAATCCAGCTTTCTAGTTTTTTTAATTTACTTTTTTCCCCTTTTGCTGCCCTTGTTATTTTATTGTTGCTGTAGTTATTATTGTTGTTGATGTTGTCCTTGTCGGATAAGACAGAGAGAAATGGAGAGGGGAGGAGAAGACAGAGGGGACGAGAAAGACAGACACCTGCAGACCTGCTTCACCGCTTGTGAAGCGACTCCCCTGTAGGTGGGGAGCCAGGGACCTGGAACCGGGATCCTTATGCCGGTCCTTGCACTTTGTGCCACGTGCTGTTAACCCTCTATGCTACCGCCCGACCCCCCCTTTTAAAAAATTTAACTTATTTATTAATGGACAGAGACAGAAAGAAATTGATAATGGAGGGAGAGATAAAGAAGGAGAGAGACAGAGGCACACCTGCAGCCCTGCTTCACTACTTGTGAAGCTTTTCCCCTGCAGGTGGGGATCAGCGGCTTGAAGCCAGGTCCTGGCGCACTGTAATATGTGCGCTTCACCAGGTGCGCTACTGCCTGGCCCCCAGCTTTCTAGTTCTAGTCTCAACTTTGACACAGTCTTCCCAGACAGTATTTCTAGTCCAGCCCCATGTTAGCTGTCTAGCTGAAACAAAGATTATTAAGACACAGGGACATTGCTAAAATAGACGTTTTGGTTTCCTTCTATCCTAAGATCCCTACTTTCCTGTTCTATTCCTATTTTATGGCTCCTATTTATTAAGTAATTTGCCCTGATTTTCATCTCAGTGCCTTTCAGCCACCAAACTGCAGATATGACTATGATTCCATCCTGACTTCCCTGGGCAGATGATCTTACCAATGTGTTCTGAAACCCTACCTCTCCAGAGCCCTAACCCACTAGAGAAAGATAGAAACAGACTGGGTATAGGGACCAACTTGCCAATGTCCATGCCCAGCGGAGAAGCAACTATAGAAGTCAGAACTCCCACCTTCTGCACATAAGTTTCCAGTGGAGGGGATGGGACACAGAACTCTGGTGGTAGGAACCATATGGAATTATACCCCAGTTATCTTACAATCTTGTAAATCAATGTTAAATCACTAATAAAAATTTTTAAAATCATATCTACTATTTAGAGAGGTAGAGCACAAATGAAATTATGATGTTTTATTTTTAAATTCACTTTTTTTTTTTTTTTGTCAGAACACTGCTCAGTTCTGACTGTGGTGGTGCGAGGGATTGAACCTGGGATTTTGGAGCCTCAGGCATGAGAGTCTCTTTGCATAACCATTCTGCTATCTACCCCCGCCATAGGATATCATTTTTCTCATGATGTAATTTCTTAAGCAATCAATCTTCAAAATCAACAGAGTTTCAAGGAAAACTAGAGAAATGAAAAAAGATTGAGGCAGGATACGCATAAGTGCACTTCTGAGAGGTCACATGATTTATTTTGGGCTTTAAGAGGTAGATTTGGATTAAAGTTGTGAGGTGACATGTTAGACAAGAAGGGTCATTGACTTGCATAGAAGGAAACCAGACTAAAAAAAAATAGATCACTTTTTACTGGGTTAATGTTGATTTACAATGCTGTTGTCACAGGAACAGGCACTGTTTTAAACCACTTAAAAGCCTAATTAATTTCTTCTTATGCTGTAAGATTTAAGAGGAGTGGGAAGCATTTTGAGCAAACAGTCTATTTATTATCTAGTCCTCGCTTCTTCTAAACTTGTTGAAGATTCTGACTACATCATTTATATGAAGAAAGCACCCCTCGTGTTCTCAAATAGTTGTACATTTTATTTCCCCTACGTTTTACTTGTTAAATCATTTTTTTATCTACTTATGTAACTATGTTGACTTTGTTTACTTAAAAAAAACTAAATAATTGTTGACTGGACAAAGTTTGCACACTCATTAAATGATTCCTTTCCTGGTTTTTTTTTTTTTCTTCTTCCTCCTTCAGAAAAAAAAAATCTCTACAGTTACAAACTGCTTCTTATGGTCATTTTGAAAATAACAGTTTGAGAAGCTTGTTAGCGCTGACATATTATAGATGCTGTCAAGAGAACAGGGAGTGGAGGGGGAAATGGAAACACATCTCACTGATTTCTCTAACTTGGGGGCATCTTTCTTCTGCTCCTTATTGACTGTGAGAAGTGGCTGGATTAAAGCAGAGAAATAGTTCAGTGGTGCAGAGCAAAAGTGACTTCCTGTTTTGTTTTCGGGTTTCTTCCCTCCCCTTCTCAATGCAGCCTGTGTTTTCTGACATTCTACAATTTTCTTTTTTCCTCAGTGATTTCCCATTGAAAGGGCAGGGTGCGAGGGCCTCTCCAGGTCATTCCATTTACAATGTGCACCGCAAAGGGAGGGGCGGAAGGGGTGAGGAAGAAAAAGAAGCGACTCATTAGTGGAAAAAACAGACCAGGAGGGAAATCTGTTTTCTATTTTTTTTTTTTCCTCCTCTGGACTGAACTCATTTGGATGGAAAGGGTTTTATTATTATCATCATTATCATAACCTGGGTGGTGTAATTGTCTTGCACTTTTCCTTCCAGTGTTAGGTGAAATTGTGAAAAGGGTTAAATAAGAGGTTTGTTTATTTATTTATTGGTAGGAAGAAACAACAACAAAGTATTATCTGAGCATTTAATATCTGAAAGCAAAGGACATACACTTAAAAAGCAACATTTAACTGTTTTAACTTAAAAAAAATTTTTTTTATTTAGTTTATTTTAGTGAGAAAGAGTAGATACAGAGGGAAAGATACTGAGAGTGAGAAAGAAACCGGAACACGGCTCAGTTCTGGTTTATGGTGGTGCTGGGGATTGAACCTGGGACTTCAGAGCCTCGGGTTTAAAAGGCCTTTTCAAAACCATTATGTTATCTCCCTACCCCCTATTCTAATTCTTCAAGGCAAAGAGAAAAGTCCCAAATTTTCTCCTCCTCCTCCTCCTCCTCCTTCTTTCTCGTAATTATGCACAACACTTCGCATTTTGTGAAAGGTAGTTCCTTCACCTCGTTATTCAAAACTCAGATGGAGTTCTGTGTCTGAGACTCCACCAATTGGCTTAAGTTTGTCCCCACGTCTCAGACTCAGTGGTGTTGGAGATCACAGCAGTAAAGCCGTAGCTTTGTTGAAAATATCCCCAGAGGTACGGGATCGACCTGCCAACACCCATGTCCAGCAGAGAAGCAATTACAGAAGCCAGACCTCCCGCCTTCTGCTCCCAGAAAGAATTTTGGTCCGTACTCCCAGAGGGATAAAGAATAGGGAAGCTTCCAGTGGAGGGGGTGGGACACGGAACATTGGTGGTGGGGTCTGTAAGGAACTGTACCCCTCCTGTCTTACAATCTTGTTAATTATTATTAAATCACTAATAATAAAATAAAATATCCCCAGAGAGCAAGGTTCCCAAGAGTCAGAGGGATTGCTCCAGTCGAGAATTGGGGAAAGCTCTTCAGTAAGGGACTTGGGTGGGTGGGTGGAGGGGGTGTGTGTTCATCTCAGGAGGCGGGGTGAGGGGGTGAAGGTGGGGGGCCCCGAGCACGGAGGTGAGGAAGAGGCACTTATCCCAAATCTAGAGTTACCCTTGCTGCTTCTCAAGGATCCCCAGACTCTTCAAGCCACAGACCTTCTCTCTTTGCCTCCACTCCCTTGCCGGGAGAAGAAGGCGAGTTTGCAGGGTCTGGGAAGGACCCGGGGGTGGGGTGGGCGGAGCGGCCTCCCAGGTTCCGAGGTGGGAGAATGCAGAGTCCCGGGCCCAGGCTCCTCCCACCCGCCACCCCTGCCAGAGGTGGTCGCTTCTGCAGCGGCAATTCACCCCCCAGACTGGACCCCCCCAGCCCACCCCTCCCTGCCTACAAGGACTTGCAGACTCTTGCTGCAACCTCCTCCCCCAAAAGGAGTCTTTTCCCTCTGATGACCCCTCCTCCCTCCTCCGGCCCACGACCTCTCGGAGCACTTTTAAATGGCTTTTAGTCCTTTTCTGTGGATCCAGGCCACCGGCCACCCTCCCTCCCCCCTCCCGGGCCAGAGCGCTCGGTACCTCTGCTGAATGCAGCTGTGGCCTTTCTTTCTCCCTCGCTTCCTCTGCTTTGCCCTCTCCTCGCATCCCCCCCTCCTCCCGCCCCCCAACCAAGTCCGCCGCTCCTGCCAGGCGGGGGGAGGAATAAATAGATGCCGCAGCCCGCACAGGCTTAGAGGTCGGCCCTGGAGCAGCCGCAGCCCCGCGCAGCTCCCGGGACCCCATCGGGGCCCTCGGCCTGGAGGAAGCTGCGAGGTTGCAGCCGGGAAGGGGTGGCGCGTGGGGGGCACGAGCTCCCGGCGCCCGGTGTCTGTGGGCTCCCCCGGTTCCGCGGCCCCCGCCCCAGCGCGCGGGGATGATGGGCTGCGGCCGCCCGGGCGCGGTGCCGCTGCTGCGGGCCGGGCTGCTCGCCCTGGCGCTGCTCTGCCTGCCCCGCGCTCCCGCAGCCCGGGCTGCCGCCTGCGAGCCGGTGCGCATCCCGCTGTGCAAGTCCCTGCCCTGGAACGTGACCAAGATGCCCAACCACCTGCACCACAGCACCCAGGCCAACGCCATCCTGGCCATGGAGCAGTTCGAAGGGCTCCTGGGCACCCACTGCAGCCCGGACCTGCTCTTCTTCCTCTGTGCCATGTACGCGCCCATCTGCACCATCGACTTCCAGCACGAGCCCATCAAGCCCTGCAAGTCGGTGTGCGAGCGGGCCCGGCAAGGCTGCGAGCCCATCCTCGTCAAGTACCGCCACTCGTGGCCCGAGAGCCTGGCCTGCGACGAGCTGCCGGTTTACGACCGCGGCGTGTGCATCTCGCCCGAGGCCATCGTCACTGCGGACGGAGCGGGTGAGTCCTGACCTGTCCAGCCCTCCGACCCTCTCACGCCCAGCCCAGGACTTTTGTTGTTGTTGTTGTTGTTGTTGCTCTGAATCCTGTGTCTTAATCTCCCTCTTAATTCCTTCTCCATAGGACACCTTTCCCATTCCTTCTCACCCTCCCAAACGGATGCGCTCCATCCCAATCAGTGCTGTCTTCCTTTTTAATATCTATTTATTAAAAATATTTATTGGATAGAGACAGCCAGAAATCGAGAGGGCAGGGGGAGACAGAGAGGGAGAGAGACACAGACACCTGCAGCCCTGCTTCACTACTTGCAAAGCTGTCCCCCTGCAGTTGGGGACCAGGGGTTCGAGACTGGGTCCTTGCACATTGTGACATGTGCGCTCAACCAGGTGCGCCATCACCCGGCCCCCAGTGTTGTATTAAAAAAAAAAATGATTCCATGCCTAGCACACTGACACTCAGTTTGGACTCTTCACTTTCCAACTCTTGGTGGGCTGGAATAGCCCCACTTTCTTAATACAGAGATGCTGTTTTCTTACTTTATTAATGGGCTTATCATTGTTGAGTCTTTTTTTAAAAAAATATTTTATTTATTTATGAGAAAGACAGGAGGAGAGAGAAAGAACCAGACATCACTCTGGCACATGTGCTGCCAGGGCTCGAACTCAGGACCTCGTGTGGCTCGAACTCAGGACCTCGTGTTTGAGAGTCCAAAGCCTTATCACTCACTGCGCCACCTCCCGGACCACTGTTGAGTCTTCTTGCCAGATTCTCTTGCTCCTTCAGTTGTGTGTGTTTAAGTTCAGTGTCCTGCTTGTCCAAATTGTCAAAAACAGAAAACTGATGCCCCATTTTCTCCTACTCATTAAGAATGCCAAGATAATTTTAGTAACCTTAGTTCAGTCCCCAGATGCTAGCTAGCTGTATGTGCTTTCTCAAAATCCAATCCAGGCAATTACCTTCACCTTAAATTTCCCCCTCCTTTCAATGAGATAAATTGTTCTTCCATTCCAGACCCAAACAGCTGCGAAACATTGGTATGCACTGCTAATTAGCTTCTGTGACTTGCTCCAGCCACAGAGCTGGCAGAGAGAAATTGCTGGGCTCTTCTCACTTTCCTACACTCCTTCAAGTCATTTTGTACCCAGCATGTAGGTGAAAATAGCCATCTCTAAGCTGTGTTACCATCATATATAATAGAAGATGATTTTCAGTCTCACCCTTTATCCTCGTCTTATGCTCTGAGACTTGTCTTTCAGACACTAACATAGATCTTTTCTTTGTGTAGGCATTAAGCGAACATTCATTCCCATCTTTCCCTGCCATAAAATTTTATTACCGTTTTACATTTCATGGGCCAATCACAAGTTGTTTTCTCATTAGTGTTTGAGTTACTTTTGACAGCCATAACTCTAAGACCTCTAACTAAACCTAGTTCATTCTGTTCCATTAGTTAATTTACAGTTAATACCATTCCTATCAATTTATCTAAAACTCAAACTTCACCCTTCCTGGATACTTAAAAAATGAACCCAGGCTTTTAGGAATTCTTCTCTTTTGTAATCTCTGTAGATCAACTCTCTCTCTCTCCTTAAACATTTTATTTACTTACTAATGGGAAAGATAGGAGGAGAGAAAGAAATAACTAGACATCATGCCAGGGATCAAACTCAGGACCTCATGCTTGAGAGTCCAATGCTTTATCTACTGCACCACCTCCCGGACCACCAGGTCAGCTCTCTACTTAGATGTTTTGACTTAATTGCCTTCAATTCTTGAGCATCAATTTTTCTTCTTCTGCCTCTCAATTTGCCCAGCCTGAAAACTTGGTTCATTCCTAGTGATGGCTCCTGTTTGTCCTGGAGTAGATCGGGGAAAACTGATTTTTTGTGCATGTTGAATTCTGTAACATAACAATGAATGAGGAGGGAAAAGTAAGTACATGTATATGTTGGTGCAAAATCAAAACAAAAAAACCAAAGAAGCTATTTTACTTTTTACCACTGCAATTAGTTTAACACTCTCGGGATATACTTCTCTCCTTTATTTTAAGCAAGAACCAAGAACTGGCTGTGTAAGAAATGTATTTCCATTTAAGCTAAAAGGGCATTTGTGAACCTTATATCCACTAATGTGGCTCTGCAGATTCCAGAAGAACTCGGTCTTGGCCCTGGTTGGGCCAAGCACTTAAATCAGTTAAATGCTGGCATCTCTCTGAGGTCAAGGGCTAGGAATGAGTTGCCCATGATTCATATTGAAATTCCTTCCCTTCCTTAAAGGAGACGACTTCGCCGTAAACAAACATCTCCTAGATGAACCTCAAATAACAGGAGTTGAGTAGTGTCAGTGGTGCTCAAAGCCATAGTCAACGTGGTCAGGAAGCAGCGTCTCAAAGTATCCCCTATCTTTGTGGATCAAGTGCAGAACAGTTGCCTCCTCTAAGCCCTCAAATAGGACGGACATGCATGGAAACAATTTGTCAGTCTGTAGATGTCATGTCTGTCATGTCTAAGCTGCTCAAAATGTCATAATATTTGCTTTGTTGACAGCATCCTTTTTAGAAAAAGAAGAGGTGTGGCAGTCAGAATCACATTTTAGTGATGGCTGGCGTCTCCCCCCCCCCCCACCATAGCCTTCTGTGTGAATCAGACTGATAGCTAGGGGGAGTTGAAAAGAGGTGGCAGTAGGGGGGATTCTTGCCTGAAGGGCCGTGTTTCCAGGGCCAGCAAGCTGAAAATTACATTTTCTGTCCCAGGTCAAATTGCCAGGCACCTGGAATTACTTAGGAGCTACCATATGTGACCAGTTTAATTTACAATGCAACATACTTGAGTCAGTTGCTAGTTCATGAACCAGGGCTTTATTCCCCAGTCTTCTGGGTAGGAAGTGTCTCTATATCTTGTGACCTTAATAATCTGTGTAGCTGACCAATAAGTGAGATCTCCTTGAATAAAAGTTGATAATTCCAAGGGCATTTTCACATTCTATTGTTCACATCGATCTGTTCTCTCATAGTGTATTATAATTCTACAAACAAGTTTAGGATAGATTGCAAAGCAAAGTTTTGTTTTGTTTTTCCCCCAGAGCACTGCTCAGCTCTGGCTTGGAGGTACTGGGGAGCCTCAGGTATGAAAGTCTTCCTGTATAAGCACTACGCTATCCTACCACCCTAAAGCAAAGTCATATGGATGTGGAGTATTACTTCAAAATACCAAGAGCAAATATACTTTTACAAAGGAAAGACAATTTCCTGAGCATTACTACTGGTGCATATTCAGTATATTCTTTCCCCACATTTTTATATTTATCCGCAGGTGTGCCTTCATGAACAACTATTTGCAATATCTGAGAATTCACTTCAGTTTACTTATTCAGCCAGTTCATTAAGACAGTCAATTCTTGGGAGTCCTGCGGTAACGCAGCGGGTTAAGCGCACGAGGCGCAAAGCGCAGGGACCGGCATAAGGATCCTGGTTCAAGCCCCCAGCTCTCCAGCTGCAGGGGGGGGTCGCTTCATGAGCGGTGAAGCAGGTCTGCAGGTGTCTGTCTTTCTCTCTCCCTCTCTGTCTTCCCCTCCTCTCTCCATTTCTCTGTCCTATCCAACAACGATGACATCAATAACAACAATAATAATAACTACAATAATAAAAGAAGGGCAACAAAAGGGAAAATAAATGAAAAAATAAATATTAAAAAATTATTAGCAAAAAAAAAAAAGAGTTCTTTAGTGTGTCTGGTATTAAGAATATGAATTTGGAGTTGAGGTAGACAGGGTGCTGGATCTCAACTCTGCCTCATGCCAAACAGTTGCTCGAGGTAAATCTCACTGACTCAGAGTTTTCTGATCTACCTATAATATGGGAGCAATACTACCTGTATCCCACAGGCATGGCATGAAGAAATGGAGCTGCACAGACAGTGCCGGGGACATAGTAAACCCTTAAAAATTGCTGTGTAGGGAGTCGGGCGGTGGTGCAGTGGGTGAAGCGTATGTGGGGCAAAGCGCAAGGACCTGCAGAAGGATCCCAGGTCGAGCCCCCGGCTCCCCACCTGCAGGGGAGTCGCTTCACAGGTGGTGAAGCAGGTCTGCGGGTGTCTGTCTTTCTCTCCCCCTCTCTGTCTTCCCCTCCTCTCTTCATTTCTCTCTGTCCTATCCAACAACGAGGACATCAACAACAACAATAACTACAACAACAACAACACTAAAAAAAACACAAGGGCAACAAAAGGGAATAAATAAATATTCGAAAAAATTTGTTGGGCTGTCTCACTGTTACTATTGATGTAATTAATATGAAGATGACATTTCTGTCTTCATTTCCTCCTCCTTCACTTCTTCCTCCTCCTCCTCTTCCCCCTCTATTTCCTCTGTCTTCTCTTCCACCTCCTTCTCCTTTTTGAAAAGGTATATTGGTCAGTGCAGGTAGAGCTGTCCTTTCATCTTGCATCTTTTCAGCTCCGAGGAGCCAGTTTCACACTAAGAACTTACTGGAAAAACAGACGTTGTTTCTTCTAAATATATGAAGTCAATATTTCATTTTGCACAAATTGACCTGCAGCTCAGGATCAAGAACAAATCCCTCTGGGAGCAACAGGAAGAAAGTTCGATGGATGTCTGCTAGTTGTGAATAGTAAATTTCAGAAATGCAGAAATTAAGTATTGAGGAAAATCTACAGTGTGATATTCATCAGCTATTTATACAGCGCCCAGGGTCTGCCGTGCCAAGGGCTTTATAATCACTCCTCAGACATCGCTGGCTTCGTGGTAGTGTTAGCTTGTCACCCCGGCTCTGGCTCAACACATTTCTCCAGGGTTCTCTCTTCAGCCTGCTGAGCTGTGCCAACTTTCACATGCATGGACTGCTGTTTAATCATCTCTCCACTCTCTGAGAAACAGGCAGCCTTTTCTTTAGCTCTGTTCTGCAAATATTTGAGGGACCAAATACCAAGAGGGAAGAATTATTTAGTGTGTGATATGGGGAGGAAGATGGAATGGAAAGGAGAAGTGGAAATTTTAGATGAAGACCAAGGGAAGACATCATCTCGAGAAGCACTTTGATCAGGGGAGAGAAGTGTATGTGGGAGTGTTTTGCCATTTTTAGCTAACCCGGTTATCAGTGGTAATGGACTCTTATGCAGCCATCAGACTTTATCTTAGTAATTCATTTTTTTAAATTTTGTTCTCATATAACTTCCAAATAATCCTTTGCTATAAATAGTAAAATTGTTGATTATATTTGTTTTTCTACCTTTTACTAGCTACATAGAGATAGGAGACTCAGAGTCACTATATAAACATAGTTAATTGTTCTCAACTTGAAGTTTTCATATGTGATAAACTTTTTTTATCTAACATTATATTCATTTCAGGCATGCAACGTGATTCTATATTTGTATACATTGTGAATTAATGAGAATAAGTATAGTTAACATCACATAGTTTGAATAACTGAGAACTGACTAGACTTGTTCAATTAAAAGAAAACCATAATTTAAAGGTATAGTCCTATAGGTTGGAGTTCTAACTTTGCCAATATTGGATTCTGAACAAGTCATTTGACAGAGATAAAGATTGGTGGAGAAAATCGATACTGATGCAAATTGCTAAATGATAAAACACAAGGAATGTTAAACAGATGCCACTGAAAGAGGATACTTCACCCTCAGAACATGGACCCTCAGCAACAGAGAATAAGAATTATTCTCTGTTAGGCGGTAGCGCAGTGGGTTAAGCACAGGTGGCGCCAAGCGCAGGGACAGGTGTAAGGATCCCAGTTCGAGCCCCCGGCTCCCCACCTGCAGGGGAGTTGCTTTGCAAGCGGTGAAGCAGGTCTGCAGGTGTCTATCTTTCTCTCTCCCTCCCTGTCTTCCCATCCTCTCTCCATTTCTCCATTTCTCTCTGTCCTATCTAACAACAAATGACATCAACAACAACAATAATAATAACCACAATAAGGCTACAACAACAAGGGCAACAAGAGGGGGAAAAATGGCCTCCAGGAGCAGTGGATTTATAGTGCAGGCACTGAGCCCCAGTAATGACCCTGGAGGCAAAAAAAAAAAAAAGAACTAATACTTAGACATTGTTTTGTATATTATTTTAATTCTCATAATAACTAGGTGGTGGGGACTATTACCCACATTTTGTAGAAAAGGAAGCAGAGGCATATAGAGAAATAACTGTTCAAATTCATAGTTATTAAGAGAAGAACCACACCAGAGCCTGTTTTAAAACATTCTTCCTCTCTTGAGAATAAATGTGATACCTAACTTTCTCAAGAATGTGTCTTCTGTAATCAGATTGCTGTTAAAGGATCCATACTTTTTTTTTTTTTTTGCTTGTTTTGTTTATCTGTGGTTTAAATGCATAAAAGACATCCTTGGATAGTGGATTCCAAGAGATAAGAGGTTACTGCTTCCATTTACTTTTGTAATAGCAGAAAGTACACATTGCACATTCTTTTTTTTTTTCCTTTTTTGCCTCCAGGGTTATTGCTGGGGTTCAGTGCCTGCACCATGAATCCACTACTCCTGAGACTATTTTTGTGATTTTTTTTTTTTGGGGGTAGGACAGAGAGTAATTGAGAGAGGAGGGGAAGACAGAGAAAAAGAGGGGGAAAGATAGACACCTACAGACCTGCCGCACTGCCTGTAAAGTGACACCCCCCCCCCCCGCAGGTGGGGAGCCTGGGACTCAAACCAGGATCCTTGCGCCGGTCCTTGCGCTTAGTACTATGTGCACTTAACTGGGTATGCTACCGCCTGACCTCCACATTCCACATTCTTACATCTAACCTGAACTGTTCAGCATCTCCAAGGGAACCCTCAATGCCTCACCCTCATATCCCCGCTGTTTCCTGATATCTCTGTTAGGAAACACCACTCTACTCTAAACCTGGGAGTCAGCCTGGGGTCTGTGCTTTCCACTGGGTGCTGTCTTAGTTATTCTGTGCTACTAAGTCTATTCTGAATCAAAGTTCTTTCTTCCTTCCTTAATGTTACTGTTTTCGTTTGGATTTCCATGTGCCTCACAAAATCATAGCCATCGAATGATAGCCGAGTTGCTTACCTCCAGTATTGCACCTTGATAGTCCAACAATGCAAATCAGTTGCATGAAGTCCTTCCGGAAACGGTCTCTCGTCTCCATGCTGTCTACCCTCTCCTACCCCGCCAGCTCCGCTTCTCTCTGCTTACACTGCTCTCTTATGTCAGCCACACTGAAATACTTGCAGTCCCCTTGCACATTGTGGCTTCTTAGCCTCACACCCTTGTTTGACAACTGTTCTCTGTCTGGAAAGTCCTCTCCACCTTCCCCTACTTTAGGGCTTTTCTGGAATTCTCTATGGACATCCTTGAGGAATTGCTGGAACCGAACATCTCCTAGTTACACTTATCATTTTAATCTAGAATCATTTTGTTAGGATTCCCAGGTTTAACATCTTTGATTTTCTTTAACAAGTTTGCTTTCTTCTCTCTCTCTCTCTTTTTTTTTTTTACTATTTATGATTAGAAATTTCTATTTTTTCTCTCACCTAACAATTGACTTCTGAGAACTCTTATGTGTTTTCCCACTTTTTGTTTGTGATTAATGGTTACAAGATTGTAAGATGACAGCGTACAGTTCATTAACACACCCACCACCAAAGTTGTGTCCCTTCCCCCTTACCTCCCCCTAAAGGTAGCCACCAAAGTTCTCACAAAGTCTTAGAAATAGTTTGATTGCTTATGTTTTCTGTTTTGTTTTGCGGGTTCCTGTGCAAAGTCTCGAATTCACATATGAGTGACGCCATCCACTAGTTGTTCATCATCTCTACTTATTTCACTAAGCACAAGCTTCTACAGTTCCATCCGTTTTGCCCCAAAGAACACAATAACATCTTTTTTGATTGCAGAGTAGTAGTCTATGAAGTAGATATCCCATAATTTCTTTAGCTAGTCATCTGTGGACGGGCATTTAGGCTGCCTCCATTCTTTGGCTATTGTGATAATGAAGCTATAAACATAGGGGTGCATATGTTCCTTCAAATTAGTGTTTGAATATACTTGGGATAAATGCCCAAGAGTGTGCTATCTCTCCCTCTCTGTGTGCTTCTCTCTGTGTTTCTCACTGTCTCTCTCTCTCTATCTGAAATAAAAGTCATTTAAAAAGTCAGACCCAGAACAGTGACGTTGCAGATGTTCAAGGCTCCAGTACTATCAAACGAATGAAAGAAGATAAAAACCCTTCAAGGCTCAGCTGTTTCAAAGGGCTTTTTTTATTTACTTATATATTTCTTTTTATTTCAACCTGTCAACAGTAAGTAATTGCTTGAAATATGAGTTGATATGTCTTCATTTAGAGGGAGCATTTTTTTTTTTTTAGTTAATCATGTATATGATCAAGTAGTTATTAGACTCATTCAAGAATGGAATAACAGCTAGTACTTTTTAGAAGAAAAACTACTCAAGTACATTCATGATGAATATGGTCTTTGGATAGACTACAGTCATTCAGTTAATACTACAGCACAGAGTTGAACTACATGCTTTAAAACTAATGATCTGTTGCCTTTTAGCCTGTGTATTTATTTGATAGTTTCTATCTTTCTTTGGACATAGCTTTTACAACACCAGCTGGTCATTATCACTGCACTTCTGTGTCCCCACAACCCTTGAGAACCAACATAGCTCTCACCAAGTACAAGACATGCTTTGGTTATTTTTTTTCCAGGTTCATTTGCTTTAGCCATCCAGGTTTCATAAATAAGTAAAAGCATCCAGTGGTTATCCTCCACCTCTTTACTTATTTCGCTTAGCATAATCTATTCCTATTCCATCCACTTTGTACCAAACCATACATTTTCATCATTTTTAATTGCAAAGTAGGTTTTCATTGCATATATATCCTATAATTTCATTATCCAGTCATCTGTTGTATTTTAGCTACCATAAATCATACAGCTGTGAACACAGGGTTACATAGATCCCTTCAATTTAGTGCTCAGCTTGAAATTGTATGCAGAATTCTTTTTTTTTCCTCTAAGGTTATTGCTGGGGCTGGGTGCCTGCACTACGAATCCACTGCTCCCGGAGGCTATTTTTTTCCTTTTTTCCTTTTTGTTGCCCATCGTTATTGTTATTGCTGTTCTTGTAGTGGGATAGGACAGAGAGAAATCGAGGGGAGAGGGGAAGACCGACAGCCGGAGAGAAGGATAAACAGACCTGCTTCACCACCAGGAAGCGACCTCCCTGCAGGTGGGGAGCCCGGGTTCCAACCGGGATCCTTGAGAGGGTCGGTGCACACACTTCGCGCCATGTGTGCTTAACCTGCGGAGATACGGCCTACCCCCCCCCCAAAGATTCAGAATTCTTACCTTTTACTTGCATGACTGAGTAGACCTTGTTCTTATATGACGTGTAAATTAAAGAATGTCAATCTCACAATATTAACAAGAATTCACTTTCTTGAGGCATCTGAGTTCTCAGTTTAAATTTATTAATTAAGACTTTATATGGTGGGTGGGGGAGATAGCATAGTGGTTATGCAAAGACTTTCATGCTTCCAACAACAGATGAGTGGCTAATAAAGTTGGAGTACATAAACACCATGGAATACTACTCAGCTATTAAAAATAATGAATTCATCTTCTTCACCTCATCTTGGGTGGAGCATGAAGGAATCATGTTAAGTGAGATCGGCCAGAAAGGGAAGGATGAACAGGGGGTGATTTCACTCATAGATAGAAGTTGAGAAGTGGGAGTCGGGCGGTAGCGCAGTGGGTTAAGCGCAGGTGGTGCAAAGCACAAGGACCGGCATTAGGATCCCGGTTGGAGCCCCCGGCTCCTCACCTGCAGGGGAGTCACTTCACAAGCGGTGAAGCAGGTCTGCCGGTGTCTGTCTTTCTCTCCCCCTCTCCGTCTTCCCCTCCTCTCTCTATTTCTCTCTGTGCAATCTGTCCAACAGTGACATTAATACCTACAACAATAAAATGACAAGGGCAACAAAAGGGAAAATAAATAAATATTAAAAAAGAGAAGAGGAAGTTGAGAAGTAAGAACAGAAAGGGAAAGCACAAATTAGAATTTGGACTGGTTTGGTATATTGCACCAAAATAAAAGACTCTCAGGGTTGGAGTGGGAGGGCTTTTGGGCCTTGGTGCGGTGATGGTGGAGGAGCAGGCTGGGAGAAAATAGAGAGACTTTCATGCCCCAGGTTCTGAGGTTTTAGGTTCAATCCCTGGCACCATCATAAGCCAGAGCTGAGCAGTGCTCTGATCTCTGTATTTTTTTTTCTTTTCTATGTATCTCTATCTCCTGAAAAAAGAAAATATTAAAAAACTTTTCTAAAGATATATTTTATGTGATAATTATTGAAATCATAATGACGATGTTATAAAGTCTACTTTATTCTATCCTCTCCTTTCAGATTTTCCCATGGATTCTAGTACTGGCAACTGCAGAGGAGTGAACAGCGGTGAGTAAATCACCCCCTTCCCGATTTCCATTCCTGGTTGAATTCTCTTTGATGCAAGCTGGATAATCAGGTTTTATTGGGGGGGGGGGCGGTATTTGTGTTTAGTCTACAAGTTCTGACTAGTTTTTTGTGATTTCTGTTTGCAAACTTTGACAGTGCCATTTATTCATTCATTCATTTTCTTTTTTGATTTCTTGATTGGGGGATTAATGGTTTACAGTCGACAGTAAAATACAATAGTCTGTACATGCATAGCATTTCCCAGTTCTCCACATAACAATTCAACCCCCACTAGGTCCTCCTCTGCCATCATGTTCCAGGACCCGAACCCTCCCCCTCCCCCAGAGTCTTTTACTTTGGTGCAATACACAAAACTCAGTCCAAGTTCTGTTTTGTGTTTTCCCTTCTGATCTTGTTTTTCAGCTTCTGTCTATGAATGAGGTCACCCCCTGTCATCCAAGATGAGGTGAAAAGGTGAATTCACCATTTTGAATAGCTGAGTAGTATTCCACTGTGTATATATATACCATGACTTTCTGAGCCACTCATCTGTTGTTGGACACCTGTGTTGTTAGGTTTTGGCTATTACAAATTGTGCTGCTATGAGCATAGGTATAGGCAAATCTTTTTAGATGAGTATGTTTGGTTTCTTAGGATATATCCCCAGGAGAGGAATTGCAGGGTCATAGGGTAGGTCCACTTCTAGCCTTCTGAGAGTTCTCCAGACTGCTCTCCACAGAGGTTGGGCCCATTGACATTCCCACCAGAAAGCAGTGCAGGGCTCCTTTGACCCCACAACCTGTCCAGCATTTCTTGCTGCTCCCTTTTCTAATGTGTGACATTCTCACAGGAGTGACGTGCATCTCACTGTTGTCTTGATGACAGTACCTTTTAGAGCATGCAGTGACCTGCCTATCTAGTAGTGGAGCTTTCAGTCTTTAGCATACTCCTTAGTGTCAGATTCACACACACCTGGGGTGAGTGAGTATAGCAGTTCATAAACAACTTTATGACATGAACTTCTCCTTCTCTGTGATATCCTCAGCTCTTTTGTAATTCCATGGAGATCCAATCCATTTTTGGTCCTTTGACCAGAAAACTGAGGTCCTATTTGTTTTATTCTGTGATGTACTTCCTGTGATTAATCCTGCAGCAGGGAGCAGCCAGTACCTGGGGACAGGGACAAAGCAGTGAGTATTTGCCCAAATCCTAGATGCCATACAGTGTCTAATCAGAAAGGAGGTTTTCTCTCCTTTTTTTTTTTTTTTTTTTTTTTTAACTAAGTTCTGGCTTATGGTGGTGCGGTGCATTGAACCTGGGATTTTGAGACTCAGGCATGAGTCGATTTGCATAACCATTGTGTTATCTACCCCCACCCCCACTCCAATATTCTTTTTACTCTTTATTTATTGGATAGAGACAACCAGAAATTGAGAGGGTAGGGGGAGGTAAAGAAGGAAGAGAAACACCTGCAGCCCTGCTTTACCATTCACAGAGCTTTCCCCTTGCAGGTGGGGACCGGAGGCTCAAACCCAGGCCCTTGCCCATTGTAACATGTGTTCTCAACCAGGTACGCCACTACATGGCCTCCTCCCATTTGTGTTTTAGTCTTCTGAGAACTTCTATTGCTGCAAGTGACCCTGGATTGACAGAGAGCAGAGATAGAAGAGGAGGAAATACTACTAGAAGACCCTTTCCCCACTGCTCAAGTCAGAACTAGAAGGCTTCTCCTGGAGCACTCTGTCTATATGCTGCCCTCTCACTTCTCATTTGTAGGTTATGTTGAAGTCAGAGCAGGCAGATAAAGTCATGGATGCATTATCCTTTTAATGGTTCCAGTTTTCTTCCCCAGTCCTCCTGCTACAGTTTATATTTCAGAGCCCGTAAGAGGTTGCTTCATCTATTTTGTTCTGCATGGGGAGGCAGGGTGGGAGACATGGTAGAGTTAAGTTACTCCAACATATAAACTTTAAAAAAAAAAAAAAAGAAATATATTCATTGGCTTATGTGACAGAGAACTAGAACATCACTCTGGTGTTTGTATTGTCAGGGATCAAACTCTGAGCCTTACCCTGGAGAGTTCAGTATTCCATCCACTCTGCCGCATCTTGGGCGAAACTTTTACACATTTTATTTTTTGAGAGAAAAGAGACAGAGAGATATCTTCAGCCCTGCTTCACTGCTCACGAAGCTTCCTACCCTGCAGGTGGGGACCAAGGGCATGAACCTAGGACCCTGCACACTGTAATGTGTGCGCTTAACCAGGTGTGCCACCCCTGGCCCCTTTCTTGAGCCAAACTTTAAAAAAAAATTATTTATTTATTCCCTTTTGTTGCCCTCATTTTATTGTTGTAGTTATTGTTGTTGTTGTTGTTATTGATGTCATTGTTGTTGGATAGGACAGAGAGAAATGGAGAGAGGAGGGGAAGACAGAGAGGGGGAGAGAAAAGATAGACACCTGCAGACCTTCTTTACTGCTTGTGAAGCGACACCCCTGCAGGTGGGGAGCCAGGGGCTCAAACTGGGTTCCTTGAGCCTGTCCTTTTGTGCTTTGTGCCACCTGTGCTTAACCTCCTGCACTACTGCCCGACTCCCTTGAGCCAAACTTTTAAATTAAATATGACACATATACAGGGAAGAATACAAAACACACACACACACACACACGCACACACTTCAGTGTATTGTCGCAAGATAAGCAGTCTTATAAGAATCATCCAGATAAACATGTACATCATTAGCAGCACTCTAGAAGCTCCACAAGTCTTTTCTAAGACACTACTTCCACTGTTCTTCCCAAAGGTGGAGTTCATTGGTTTTTATGAGATTGTAGCAGTTTTTTGTTGTTGATTTTTAGTGAATTACACTGTGTTTGGCCCATAGCAAAGTCCATCAAAAGCATTCCAACAAATATTTGTCATTGAAAAAACACATGTGAATTAAAGTTATTTATTTAAAATTATTTTGTTCCCATCTTAAAGTAATTGAAAATGCTATATTATAACATCAGAAGTGGGTGTTCAGTAATGATACTATTTAAAGAATTTTTCTTACTATGATTGGTCAAAATAAACCATCAGGCTGATTTTCATAATAGCACAGTTAAGGTGTTTACATTTCTGATAGAATGCAAGCATGTGCTGATGATTTTGTTTAGAGTTATGCTTAGGCAATGCTTCAATGTGTACTAGAGAGCAGATGACATTAATAACACTATAAATAATATACAGCAACAGTCTCATGTGTAAAACTACTTCGAATGAATGCAGTGTTCCTAGGTTCAGTGTTTACTGTTCCTGCTTTATAAATGTTTTCCTGTTCCTTGGCATAATGGGAGTGGGGAAAGCAAACTAACGCACAGGCAAACAACAACAACAACACACACTGATGTATTCATAGGTACCAAGAAGAAAATATAATTTCTTCACTTTGGTGTAATGTAATAACTGAGATTAACTGTGCTATGACAGAAAAGTGAAGACACAAAACACTAACTTTTACAACCCTTCTTTCAGAACTCTTAAACTGTTTCTGTCTCAGAGTGTGCAAAAAAAAAAAAACTTTCACTCCAATTAATTTATTGTTTATTTCAAAGCTTAACCATCTTTCTTCCTCCCTCCCTTCCTCCCTTTCTCTCCCTTTCTTTCTTTCTTTCTTTCTTTCTTTCTTTCTTTCTTTCTTTCTTTCTCTCTTTCTTTATTTCTTTCGTATACTGTGTCTGAGCAATTTCCAGTTTATGAGTGAGTGAGCTTTACTTTTGTAAGACCACTATCGTAATATAAAGTAGGCCCTTTCTTGTTTTCATAATTTAAAAAACAGGGAAAGCAATTTTACTTTTATTCTCACTGAATTATTTGCTTTGTCAAGTCAACAAAAAATGAAGTTGTGCAATGAAAAAAGGTCTACTTTTCCTTAAAACAATTCTGGGGGGGGCCAGGCAGTAGTGCAGCTGGTTAAGTGCACATGGCACAAAGCACAAAGACCTGAGTAAGGATCCTGGTTCAAGCTTGGCTCCCCACCTTCAGGGGGTCCCTTCATAAGTGGTGAAGCAGGTCTGCAGGTGTCTTTT
>NW_026648027.1:0-98217 GCF_950295315.1 Erinaceus europaeus | reverse complement strand
AAAGTAAAATTAGAAACAGCAAAAAAAAAAAAAAAAGATTAGTGGTTGCTAGAGATTCGAGGGGAGGGAGGAACAAGCGAAACAGGACATTTTCAGGGGGTGACTATTTTATATGATATTAAAATGTAATTCAGAGTAACGGGTACTTACTGTACATTTGTCAGAACTCATGGTATAGACAACACAAAGAGTGAGTCCTAATGCAAGATGTGGTCTTCAGTTAGTAGTCATGTATCATCAGTCCAAGACACATTATTGTTAAGTGCATCACTGTAATGGGAGACGCTAGGAACAGGGAGACTGTGTGCATGGAGAGGGGGTCAGAGAGAAACAGTATTTCTGTGCACCTTGTCTGCACATTGCTCCAAATACTGATTTTCTAGGGAGACATTAGTACCTCTGTCCAAGGACCAGCATTCCTGTAGTTCACATGAATGGAAAGAGAGTGGGACAAGATCATCCCTTTTCCGATAAAATTATACCTCGATGGGACTGTACTGTCCTTCGCTGGAACCCAGGGAAGTTACTGTAGAATAGAAAGGGGCAGGGAGGAAAAAGGGAATTCTCAGGCTGGGTCCATGGTTTGAAGGTCACTCTGTGAAGATTATTTCAGGGGGCAGATACAGTTTGGGCTGTGTTTGGAGTTCTCTAAGAAGGCTGTCTCTTTGATCATGGCTGGTGGGATGGGAAAGATAGGAATTGGAGACTTCTTCCTCATGATGGATCTTCAAATGCCTTCCTTAGAGATTCACATCAAAAACACATTGATAAGGTCATTGGTCCTTCTTTTAGCATAAAAGAAATGGTTTCACTACTTTTTAGTATAAAAGAAATGGTTTCACTACTTCTGTAAAGAAAAACATTTTTACCTGCACAGTTAAATAGACATCATCAGGAAGGCCAGAGGGATGAGACTTAAGAGTCACATCTTAACTTTGGTTGCACCTTGAAATAATTTGAGAAACACTTTCTGAAACACTGATTCCTTAGTTTCAGCCCCAGAATTTACTAGGCCCGAAATGAAGCCCGGGCATCAGGATATTAAAACAACAACAACAACAACCACCCAGATGGTCCCAATGTACAGCTTAGTTTGAAAAACACTGAACCAGGAAAAATAGTAGATTTGTCCTACTCCACCCTCATCTTAGACTCCCAGGGGTGAGAGGCTGTCTGTTCACCAAGTGGGTCATAACTCAGCAGGTCACAGGACATAGCCTGTAAAAGAAAAGTTCACCCTAAGCTGCAGTAAAACAGAATCCCTTCCTGCTAAGTTGGCCTCTCTGGGAGGGGCAACCCAAGAGAACTAGTGAGATCACATTGTCTTAAGAGTTTTCAGAAGAACTAGAGAAGCTCCCCTGTTGCAGCTAGTGAGTGACAGCCTGACTCCCAGGTTTGTTCACCTGAAGGTTCCGTCCTCCCATTCAAAGTCTCAAGGAAAGAGACTGATTTTACTCATATCTGATCATTTTGATTCAGCCACAAGCAAGAAACCTGGAAGCATACAGAATCTATTTTCAAATATCTGACAAGTTCCTCTACTCTGTGGGCTGTGCTCAGTCTGTAAGTCACAGTGGGGACCACATGGTTATGTGGTGTCTGTATGTACAGGAGGTTTGCATTCAGGGATGCTTAGGAGAGAAACGCAGTCTGTCCACTGAGTGAGCCCAGAGGAGGCAAAAAAAAAAAAAAAAAAAAAAAAAAAACATACCAGCTCAAGATATTTCTTTTAACCAGGGATAGAGGGCTAAATGCAATTACTTCAGCATCATTCTGTCCAGTAATTCTCATTAAAAGGCAGAGGACAAAATCAGGGTTAAAAATCTATGTCAGAATATTTTTTAATTCTTTTATTGGGGGATTAATGGTTTACAGTTGACCATAAAATATAATAGTTTGTACATGCATGACATTTCCCAGTTTTCCACATAACAGTACAACCCCCACTAGATCCTTCTCTGCCATCATGTTCCAGGACCTGAACCCTTCTCCCCCCCTACCCCAGAGTCTTTTACTTTGGTGCAATACAGTCCAAGTTCTACTTAGTGTTTTCCCTTCTGATCTTGCTTTTCAACTTCTGCTTATGAGTGAGATCATCCCATATTCATCCTCCTGTTAAGTCAGAATATTTTTAGTCCACCTGCATGCTAGCTATCAGGCTCAGGCAAAAATTACTAGTCATGGGCCTCTTGGAACCGTCCTAAAATAGACTTCTTAGCTTCTTCCCACTAGAATATTGCCTAAGTTTATCTGCTCTATTCCTACCTTTGGGTTCCTGCTTATTAAACAGTCCTGCGTTATATCTTGCCGCCTCTCAGCCACCAAATTGCAGACAGTACCATGATGGCCATCCTGACTTCCCTGGGCAGACGACCTCACCCATGTGTCCTGGAACCCCACCTCCCCAGAGCCCTGCCCCACTAGGGAAAGACAGAAGCAGACTGGGGGGGGGGGGTGTGTGGATCCACCTGCCAACACCCATGTTCAGCAGAGAAACAATTACAGAAGCCAGAATTCTCACCTTCTGCTCCCCATAAAGAACTTTGGTCTATATTCCCAGAGGGGTAAAGATTAGAGTAGTTTCCAATGGAGGGGACAGTACAGGGAACTCTGGTGGTGGGAATTGTGTGGAATTATCCCCCTGGTATCTTACAATCTTGTTAACCATTATTAAATTACTAATAAAAAAAATCTGTAAGTCAGAGTTTCATCTTCTTAGAAGTTTCCATACCAAACAGCAGCTGGGCAAAGGCACACTCCTGCACCGTCCTTCCCAGGAAACAAGTCCTGAGCTGGACTGTCCTCTATAAGAACTGAAAGCAAGTATCACCCTTGGTGGAGACTGAGGCAGGATTGTCACCACTTTAAATTGTCCCATTTTTTTTTCTTTTTCTCCACACTGTTCTTCTCACATTCTTTAAGCTACTGAAATGGACCCTCCTGAGAACAGCATGGAATCTTGTCATGGAGTATGATTTCCTCTAATTCCAAATCAAAGAGCACCATCTCCTTTTATTCTCCGTGCTCTCTCTCTCAGAACCCTTTCTATTTCCAGCTCTTGCTCTTCCCCTGCTCACCTTTAGGAACTGGCATGAACACAGTCTTCCTGTATGCCCTTTCTCCCTGAGAGACATCTAGCCCCCTCCCCACAGAGGAATATTCCAGCTGTCCTTCTCTTAGGAATCCAACGCACACCCAAATAGTTTCAGCCTCAGATACATAAAGGAAGAGGTCTGAGACCTGCATGAGGGAGACAGAAGAGCAACATTCCTGTAACTTCTCCACTCTGAGTTCTCACACAATATCTGTTCCTCTCCCCAATACGGAAGACAAGAAGAAAGGGAAAAAAAAATCAGACTTGCTAAACTAATTCTCCAGCAGTGGATTTTTGTTGAACTCACTTTATCGTCAGTCTTACTATATCATCTATTCTGAAATGATTTTGCCATTTTATGTCAAAAGATTTTGTGACTCTTGGACAATTATTGGATCTAGGTGATTTCTTTGACAATAAAAATGATAGCACATTCAATATAGTGAGTCAAAACAACCTTAATACTCTTCCTCTTGACAGCTACAGGGCCATCGTCATGATCTATGTGCTTTTTAGGGAGGTAAATACTCACAGGAAAACATTATCAGCATGGCTGATGACAATGTATTTTAAGTGCTTCTTCTCAATTTGTCATTACGAATATCCAATTAGATTTCCAAAGGAAAGGAGGAAATAGGACTCTCGGTATTCAGAACTAAACATGCTTGTACAGTGGTTTACTTCTTAATATTTTCCAAGACAGAATGCATCTACCTTTTGAGTCAGGGACTTTGTAAATTCTCCAAGGAGAAAGGGGCATGGTACAAAAAGGACAAGCTGAAGGGTATCGGTTTCAGTCAGTTTTCATGATTTGTCCAGGAATGACGAGTTTTAGTGGCAGGTTGACTGTCCTTCCGTGCGTTTCTCCTTTGCATGACCTATCTGATGTCTGAGTCCGCAGCAGAGCTGACTTCTTGGAGAAACTCCTCACCCCTTACCTTGTGCTTAACTTCCATCCCATGCTGTTTCCCCTTTGTGTGCTATCCAGTTCTACTCCTGAGCTTCCATTAGGGGCACTGAATTGCTTCATAAATACCTCATGAGCATAATTCAGGCCATAACAGTGAGTTTATTCCAAGAGTCTTGATATAACTATAACCTTGGTCTTAATTCCTCCTTCTTCCAAGTAGACTCTAAGACTGCTGTTTGATTTCTCCTAGTTAATTTAGAAGGTGATGCCAGGAAGCAGCAGCAGAGGTGTGGAGAAGTAATGCAGAAGAAAGGAACAAGAAGCAAAGATGTATTTCATTATCAAGCATATTAGCATTTTAAGGGATAGTCGCAGCTATGACAACTATTTAACATGCTTCCCAGAGTAGCCTAAAAGAAGCCATTTCACCATTTGAAGGTGGGGCATCCAGTAGAGCACATATTACCATGTGCATGAACCTAGCCTCCAGCCCCTACCTGAAGGAGGGGGTCAAGTTTTATAAGTGGTAGAGGAGTGCTGCAGATGTCTCTTTCATTCTTCCTCTCTCTTTCCCTCTCTATTTCTCTTTGTCTTGATAAGAAAAGAAAGAATACACACCTATGGATATCTAATCTTTGACAAAGGTGCCAAGACTATTCAACGGGGAAAGCAGAGTCTCTTCAACAAATGGTGTTAGAAACAATGGGTTGAAACATGCAGAATGAAACTGAATCACTGTATTTCACCAAATACAAATGTAAATTCCAAGTGGATCAAGGACTTCGATGTTATCCCAGAAACTATCAGATACTTAGAGGAAAATATTGACAGAACTCTTTTCCGCATAAATTTTAAAGACATCTTCAGTGAAATGAATTCAATTACAAAGAAGACTAAGGCAAGTATAAACCTATGAGACTACATCAAATTAAAAAGCTTCTTCACAGCAAAAGAAACCACTACCCAAACCAAGACACCCCTCACAGAATGAGAGAACATCTTTACATACCATACATCAGACAAGAGGCTAATAACCAAAATATACAAAGAGCTCGCCAGACTCAGCAACAAGAAAACAAATGACCCCATCCACAAATAGGGAGAGGATATGGACAGAAGATTCACCAAAGAAGAGATCCAAAAGGCCAAAATACATATGAGAAAATGTTTCAAGTCATTATTATCAGAGAAATACAAATAAAGACAACAGTGAGATAACCTTTCACCTCTGTGAGAATGTCATACATCAGAAAAGGTAACAGCAGCAAATGTTGGAGAGACTGTGGGGTCAAAGGAACCCTCCTGCACTGCTGGTGGGAATGTAACTTGGTCCAAACTCTGTGGAGAACAGTCTGGAGAACTCTTAGAAGGCTAGAAATGGACCTACCCTATGATCCTGCAATTCCTCTCCTGGGGATATACCCTAAGGAACCCAACACATCCATCCAAAAAGATCTGTGTACACATATGTTCTTGGCAGCACAATTTGTAATAGCCAAAACCTGGAAGCAACCCAGTTGTCCAACAACAGATGAGTGGCTGAGCAAGTTGTGGTCTAGATACACAATGGAATACTACTCAGCTATTAAAGACAGTACTTGACCGTTTTCAGCCAATCTTGGATGGACCTTGAAAAAGTTCATGTTAAGTGAAATAAGTCAGAAACAGAAGGATGAATATGGGATGATCTCACTCTCAGGCTGAAGTTGAAAAACAAGATCAGAAGAGAAAACACAAGTAGAACCTGAACTGGAATTGGCGTATTGCACCAAAGTAAAAGACTCTGGGGTGGGTGGGGAGGAGAATACAGATCCAAGAAGGATGACAGAGGACCTAGTGGGGGTTGTTTTGTTATATGGAAAACTGGGAAATGTTATGCATGTACAAACTATTGTATTTACTGTCAAATGTAAAACATTAATTCCCCAATAAAGAAATTTTTAAAAAGGGAAAGAAAGAATAAGAAAAAATAAAATGCCACAGAGAATGATAGAGTTACCATAAAGGTGCTGTGCCCTAGCAATAACCCTCAAGGCTCCCCCATCTGTAGGGGAGACACTTGAAAGTGGTGAAGCACATCTTCAAGTGTCTCTCTTTCTCTTTCTCTTTACCTCTCTTCTCTCAATTTCCCTCTGCCCTATCAAAAGAGAAGAAAAGAAAAGAAAAAAAAGGCCACCAGAAATAGCGGACTCACAGAACCAGCACACCGAGTCACAGTGACTAGAGGGAAACAAAACAAAAATCTTGCCTGAGTAGTGGGGGAGTCAAGTTGCTTGTACACCAAGTTTTGCTAGCCATATAGCCACGTTTTTGTTTGTTTGTTTGTTTTGCTATTTATTATTCAATTCCAGCATAGCTAACCTTCAGAGTGGATGTGGCAAATCGCATTCCTTTAGCTATAGAAGTCCTTCGTGCAAACAAACTCAGACTGTTGCAGCTGGAAATCTGGCAGGTTTGCACTGGAGTTGAAAGGCTGGGAAAATACAGGCAAAGCAAGGCAAGGTCTCCTTCAGTGTTTATTTGTGTAAGCAAATCCCCTAAATATCTACTCCTTAGCTTATATGTAGCTCTAGGTTTATAAGATTTAAAAAAAAAAACCAGCTTGATTTTTCCAGAGTGACTTAGTTCAGTCCATTTCTCCTCCTCTTTTTTTTTTTTTTTTTTTTTTGCCTCCAGGGTTATTGCAGGGGCTCGGTGTCTGCACTGTGAATCCACTGCTCCTGGTAGCCATTTTCTCCATTTTGTTGTTGTTGTTATTGTTGTTGTTGTTGTCATTGCTGTCATTATTGTTGTTGTTGTTGTCATTGGATAGGACAGAGAGAAATTGAGAGAGGAGGGGAAGACAGAGGGGGAGAGAAAGACAGACACCTGTAGACCTGCTTCACCACCTGTGAAGCAACCCTCCACCCCCCTCGCCGTAGGTGGGAAGCCGGGGCCTCGAACTGGGATCTTTATGCCGGTCCTTGTGCTTCACACTGTGTGCCACCACCCAGCCCCCAGTTCAGTCCAGTTCTATGTAGCAACCATACTGGCGCTGACCCTGCTGCTGTCACAGAAGTACAGGCAGTGTGGAGCTCAGGGCCAGATGGGGCAGAAATACTGCATGCAGATAATCCGGCTGCCTTTTGTCTGAGAGAATGCACAGAAAGAAAGAAAGAAAGAAAGAAAGAAAGAAAGAAAGAAAGAAAGAAAGAAAGAAAGAAAGAAAGAAAGAAAGAAAGAAAGAAAGAAAGAAACAGCTTTCACTATATATTAGCTCCATAAATCCTGGTGAACTGACCTCTTTTAGTCTTATTAGCAAATTACTAGTCACACTGCTTTGGATGCTTTCAGTCCAGGAAAATCGATTTTGTTAAATGTCTTTACTTACAGAGCACAGATTGTATGAAAAAGATTGAAGGGTTAGAGCCCTGGCTCCCCACCTGCAGGGGCGTCGCTTCACGGGCGGTGAAGCAGGTCTGCAGGTGTCTGTCTTTCTCTCCCCCTCTCTGTCTTCCCCTCCTCTCTCCATTTCTCTCTGTCCTAGCCAACAACAAAGCAACGTCAACAATGGCAATAATAATAACCGCAACGAGGCTGCAACAACTAGGGCAACAAAAGGGGAAAAAAGGCCTCCAGGAGCAGTGGATTCATGGTGCAGGCACCGAGCCCAGCAAGAACCCTGGAGGAAAAAAGAAAAAGAAAAAGAAAAAGATTGAAGGACAAAATGAGAAAAAAGGAACAGGTTTTTTTTTTTTTTTTTTAAACACATAAATCCCACAGGAAAACTTCTCTGCTGTCTTGATTGAAAACACACAATTAGTGGAAGAACCATGCACCATTTGATCTGACAGAATCCTTTTCTGTGGTCCAATAAGCCACATTCTGTGAGGTCCTAGTGGGAAGGTAATGCCCTCCTCTGGGCAGGTCTGGGAACAGAGTTGTGCTTCATGAATACTGGGAAGAAGCTATTGTTTCAGCTGATTTAGAATTAGCACACTGACTTGATTAAACTTTTCTTAATGGTGTGCATCAATGCTGGTCAATAGGGGGAAAAAAACTGTGAGTCACATATATGATTTCATATTTCCTGGAAATGAAGGAGAGAAGCTCTCTCTCCCCCTTGTGGGATCTTTAGCTGGTCTAGTAATAACAGTTCCATGAAACAAATTCATAAGAGAAAAAAAGACTATATGTATGTGTATATATATATAGAGAGAGGGGGTTCTAATTTTGATATGTTCCCTAGAAAATATCCAGTGCTTTTATGTCCTTTTCAGACAGGAACTGAGAAGAAAATAAAATTTTCAGATAAGTGAATAAGGAACAAAATCTACTTACAGTCTTTGGGGCCCTAAATCTTCTATTTTTGGTAAAAAGGAAAAAAAATGTCTTCCACCATCCTTTTACACTGAAAGTAATTTTTCACATGGGGAACTCATCTCCTATTTGGAAGGACAAAGGAGTATTAATGGGCAGAGGTAGATAGCACAATGGTTATGCAAAGAGACTCTCATGCCTAAGGCTCCAAGGTCCCAGGTTCAGTCTCCTGCACTACCATAAGCCAGAGCTGAGCAATGCCCCAGTAAAAAGAAAAAGTGGGGGGGGGGTAATTACAGTGTTCTCATTGTACAGACTGCTTCTTAAATAACTTTATTTAGTTCAGGGAGTCAGGCGGTAGCACAGCAGGTTAAGCACAGGTGGCACAAAGCACAAGGACTGGCAGAAGGATCCCAGTTAGAGCCCCCGGCTCCCCACCTGCAGGGGAGACACTTCACAGGCGGTGAAGCAGGTCTGCAGGTGTCTGTCTTTCTCGCCTCCTCTCTGTCTTTCCCTCCTCTCTCCATTTCTCTCTGTCCTATCCAACAACGGCAACATCAACAACAACAAGAATAATTACAACAATAAAAAAATAACTACAACAATAAAACAACAAGTGCAACAAAAGAGAATAAATAAATATAAAAATAAATAAATAACTTTAGTTCAAAATAATCAAGCGTAAGGTATTAGTTCAAAATAATAAGCGTAAGGTGGTCCATTTTGGACAAGCTGCTCTGAGCCTCATTAGTAAGCACCTTGAACAAAGTAAAAATACCAAGTGAAACTAGTTGCTATGTTCAACTCAGTATATCTAAGATGTTACTTAAATATGCAATAAACCCAAGAAATAGTCATGAGTGGCCTGGGCGGTAGTGCAATGGATAAAACATTGGACTCTCAGGCATAACGTATGGAGTTTGATTCCTGGCACTGCATGTGCCCAAGTGACACTCTGGGGTTGTTCTTTCATTCTCTTTGCTTTTTTCTCTTCTACTTTTTTTCCTATTCCTCCTCCTGCCCTTCCTCCTCCCCTCTTCTTCCCCTCCCCATCGCTTTTCTCTCTCACACACACACAAACACACACATTCACAAATAAATTTAAAAAAGAGAAGTATTAATGATGTCGCTTATATATTTCACGTACTTATGTAAGTATTTAAAATTCAGAGGCTATTTTGCCCTTATGGCAGGTGCATATCTCAGTGTGAGTGAATCACATTAAGCACCTAAAAAGTACAGGTATAGATCACTAGCCCTTCCTGTCTTGGTTCATTAGATTCAGGGTGAAAAGGAAATAAGCAGAAATGCTATATGACATGAAGAAGTGTTTGGTGTCCTTTAGATCACGAGTCAGGGGCCACATCTCTGAAACAGAACAGCTAAATCCAAACTGGAGGGAGAAGGAACTGTAAGGTTTGAAAACCTGTAGCAGAAAGCATTCTGATATGAACAAAGATTATACAATCTCCCCCCCCCCCGCCCAGCACTACTAGGTTGTGGCCCCCCGAAAGGTCACACCTCCGAATTATCAACCCAACCCCTGTTACTTTTCAGACACTGAGCTGCTAGTTGGGAGTGGGAGGAAGAAAGAAGTAGCGTGCAGACTTCCACACAGACTTATACTTAACCTGAGAGTAGTTGCATCCACAACCTAGTAGTGCTGGGCGGGGGGGGGGGGGGGGGGGAGGTTGTATAATCTTAAACCCATCCATGTGCAGATTCCTGATCAGCACACTTGTTATATGATGACAAGGCCACCCCTGCCTTCTTCTGAAATGATCTTTCTATTGCTAAGAATAAGCTCATCCCACCTTCTTTCTGCCTCTAACATCTCTCCATTTGTACAAGCCCTTGTACCTTCTTTCTGTCCACAGGGGATGCTGTGCTCTTTATGAATTAGTAAAGCCAATCAGATCTCCATATTTGTGAATTTTGCATTAGTCATTGCCAGACAAAGAGGTTTAGGTTAAATCAAGTAGTCTGCAGGACTGTGGCAAGGGGATTTTGATAGTAGGAAACAAGGGCATGAGTTAAATTTTAAAAATTTAATAATTAAAGGGAAAGGAAAGAAGTGAGGCCAGGTAGTGGTACACCTGGTTAAGCTCACACTCTACAGTACACAAGGACCAGGGTTCAAGGCCTAGGTCTCTACCTGCAGGGGGGATATTTCATGAATGATGAAGTAGAGCTGAAGGTGTTTCTCTGTCTCTATCTCTGTCTCTGTCTCTATCCAATAACAAATGAAATAAAATAAAATAATAATAAAATAAAAGGAAAAAGGAAAGACATAGGCCCCCAGTAGAACCATAGGAGCAGGTCTGAGAAGAATCAGAGAGTTGGGTATTTGGGAAGTTATGTGACCTTGAAGTTAGCTGCTAAAAAGGGAGACACTATGCAAGATATATTTTTTAAATATTTATTCCCTTTTGTTGCCCTTGTTGCTTTATTGTTGTTGTTACTGATGTTGTTGTTGGATAGGACAGAGAGAAATGGAGAGAGGAGGGGAAGACAGAGAGGGGAGAGAAAGACAGACACCTGCAGACCTGCTTCACCGCCTGTGAAGCGACTCCCCTGCAGGTGGGGAGCGGGGGGGTTCAAACCGGAATCCTTACACCAGTCCTTGTGCTTTATGCCACTTGCGCTTAATCAGCTGAGCTACCACCTGACTCCCTATGCAAGATATTTTTAAAGAGTTAAGATAAATTTCACACCACTTCACACTTTTATCTGAGGACAGCCCTTCCAAAAAGTGTGAACCCCTTATGCTGTCTATGCAGGCTTGTTGACTTCAAAGCATTACTCAGCATTGCTCAGCATGTGATGAGTGTCCACTGTGTGCTAGGCCTGGCCAAGTTCTGAGAAAGTCATTATGTTTCCAGGAGGACGTGCAATTCTACAAGTAACCCAGGCATTTAAACCACCTTTCAACTTATATGATCTTGTAGCAGCTTCTTGTCCCATTTGCTCAGATGACTAATATTTTCCTTGCTATGTACCTGATATGTAAAAAGAAAAAAAAATTGTCTGAAGAATAGGGATGAAACTGCAATATGATGTTGTTAAAAGCTTCAACTTATTTAAATGAATGGGAACGAACCCCCGTGATCCTTCTCCCATTTTGTCAGACTAGTGTTTAGAGACCAGGTGGAACTAACTTTGGTGGAGTACCCACCCCCATTATGCCGAGTGATGAACTTACAGGATTTCATCTGTACATTATAATGACTACATCTCATTGTGTCAAGAAACTCAGCTACAGAGAGATTAAGGAATTGTCTAAGCAGGGTCAAAATTGACCCCAGATCGGCCTGCCTCACCACATGAAGCTCTTTCTGTCAATGTACAGGAGGTTTTGTTTTGCTTTTTCTCATTAATATAGTGGCTAACACCTGTGAGAATGACCTCCAACAAAACAGGAAATGACAAGTAGTTGGTGAAGTAGTGGAGAGGAGGAGCTCTGGTATACCGCTGGTGGGAATACACACTTTGCCTGAGCCCGACAGCTAACATGCAGGTGGAACCAAGGTATTGTCTAGGGAGATGGTGTCAGAGTTGGAAATAGTACTAGAAAGCTGGATCAAGGAAGAGAGTAGCTCCCAAATATGGGGAAAGAGTAAAGACTTTTTAGGAATAAACATGGTGGGGCTGAGTGGTGACTCCTATGGTGAAGCTCACACATTACAATGCTCAAGGACCCAGGTTCAAGCCTCCGGTCCCCACCTGCAGGGGGAAAACTTCACAAGTGGTGAAGCAGTGCTACAGGTATCTCTCTGTCTTTCTCCCTCTCTAATGTCCCCTTCCTCTCAATTTCTGGCTGTCTCTATCCAATAAATAAATAAAAGATAATAAAAAGAAAAATTTGAAGATTTGGGCAGTAGCTCAGCAGGTTAAGCACACATGACATAAAGTGCAAGGACCGGCATAAGGATCCCGGTTCCAGCCCTCGGGTCCCCACCCCCAGAGGAGTCACTTCACAAGCAGTGAAGCAGGTCTGCAGGTGTCTATCTTTCTCTCCCCCTCTCTGTCTTCCCCTCCTCTTTCCATTTCTCTCTGTCCTATCCAACAATGATGACATCTATAACAACAACTATAATAACTACAACAACAATAAAAAGCAACAAGGGCAACAAAAGGGGAAATAAATAAATATAAAAAAAGAAAAGAAAAAAGAAAAAAAAGAAAAAGAAAAAATTCACAGTACACATGGAAAAAAGTAGTCATTAAGAGCACCAGCCTCGTACAGGAGGGGTTTGAGCACCCACCCCGCCCTCTTTTACTAGCTATAAAAATGTGGGTGAGCAACTTCAGCTTTCCGTGTTGCATTTCCGTTAGTACTGAGCTGTGCCAGTGAGGCTGTATGCAGTGTCTTCCTCCCACAGGGTGTGCTGAATGGAGTGAGATAAGTTGGAAAGCAGACGCTTGCCCAGCACAGAGGAAATGATCAATAAACATTAGCTGCTGTCATATCCAAAGGCACATTAGCGAAAAACAGTGGTTACTGGAGAAGCAGTCAGTAGTTTTGTCCTCAAAAGCATTTCTACCAAATGTACTGCCTACTGTAATGAATAGGATGCATTGTTGTTGTTTCAGTGTAGTGCTGGGAAATGAACCAAGGCTCTCCCACAAACACAATATGTCCAAGTGGCTTTCCTGGCTTCATTTTATTTATGCTCTATACTGAGAGAGAGAGAGAGAAGAGAAGAAAAGAGAGGAGAGGAGAGGGGAAGGAAAGGAAGGGGAGGAGAAGGGAGAGGAGCAGAGGAGAGGAGGGGAGGGGAGGGGAAGGGAGGGGAGAGGAGAGGAGAGGAGAGGAGAGGAGAGGAGAGGAGAGGAGAGGAGAGGAGAGGAGAGGAGAGGAGAGGAAGAGAAGGGAGGAGGGGAAAGGAGAGGAGAAGGAAAAGGGAGGGGAGGGGAAAGAAGGGGAGGGGAAAGGAGAGAGGAGAGGAGAGGAGAGGAGAGGAGAGGAGAGGAGAGGAGAGGAGAGGAGAGGAGAGGAGAGGAGAGGAGAGGAAGAGAAGGGAGGAGGGGAAAGGAGAGGAGAAGGAAAAGGGAGGGGAGGGGAAAGAAGGGGAGGGGAAAGGAGAGAGGAGAGGAGAGGAGAGGAGAGGAGAGGAGAGGAGAGGAGAGGAGAGGAGAGGAGAGGAGAGGAGAGGAGAGGAAGAGAAGGGAGGAGGGGAAAGGAGAGGAGAAGGAAAAGGGAGGGGAGGGGAAAGAAGGGGAGGGGAAAGGAGAGAGGAGAGGAGAGAAGAGGAGAGGAGAGGAGAGGAGAGGAGAGGAGAGGAGAGGAGAGGAGAGGAGAGGAGAGGAGAGGAGGGGGGCAGGGAAGGGGAGAAGAGGGGAGGAGAGAAGAGAGAGAGAGAGGAGGGCTGGGTGGCAGCTCACCCTGTACAGTGAGTGTGTGACCGTGTGCGAGGACGTGGGTTTGTGTTCCAAGCTCCACGCAGAAAGGTCTGCAGGGGCATTTTCATAAGTGGTGGAGCAGTGCTGCAGTGTGATTCTTTCTGTGCTTCTCTCTCTCTCTCTCAATTTTTTAAATTATCTTCATTTATTGAATAGAGACATTCATAAATGGAGAGGAAGAGGAGATAGAGAGAAAGAGACAGACACCCCCAGCCCTGCTTCACCACTCACAAATCTTTTCCCCTGCAGGTGGGGACCAGGGTCTTGAACTTGGTCCTTATGCACTGTCATGTGAGTGCTTAACCAGGTGCACCACCACGTGGCCTCCCTCTCTCTCTGTCTCTCACCCTTTATCAACAAAAAACAGTCATCTAGCTTTCTAGTCCTGTTCCCAACTCTGACACCAACTTCCTGGACAATACTTTCAGCCTACCTGCATGTTAGCAATTGGGCTTAGGCAAAAATTATTAAAGTCATGGACCCTTTGAAACATACCTAAACTAAGACTTTCTAGATTCTTCCAACATGAAGACCCCAAAGCTCACCTGCTCTATTCTTACCTTTAGGTTCCTGATTACTAAACAATTTGTCCTGCTTTATATTTTAATGCTTTTCATCCACTAAGTTGCAGATGCTACCATGACACCAACTTGACTTTCCTGGGTAGAGGACCTCACCAATGTGTCCTGGAACCTCACCTCCCCAGAACCCTGTCCCACTAGGGAAAGAGAGAGGAAGGCTGGGGGTATGGATTGACCTGCCAATGCCCATGTCCAGCAGAGAAGCAGTTATAGAAGCCAGACTTCCCACCTTCTGTACCCCATAAAGATCTTTGGTCCATACTCCCAGAGGGATAAAGAATAGGGAGCCTTCCAGTGGAGAGGATGGGACACAGAACTTTAGTTCTGGTGGTCAGACTTGTATGAGATTGTATCCTCTTGTCCACAATCGTATTGATTATTATTAAATCACTAATAAAAAAATGAAAAGTTCAACAAGAGTGGTAGAGAACTGCAGTGATAACCCAGTGGTAAAATATAAAAGAGGGTGAGACAGACAAAGAAGAGAAGTAGAGGAAACACCATATAATCACCCCACTCCACTCCACTCCACTGCACATGAAGCTCCTTCAATGCCATCCATGGTGCTCTCATTTGGTGCCAATGATAAAACTCAGAGTCTCACTCATAGTAAGGTGTGTTTTCTACCCAGCTATCTCCTGATCACATCAAATGAAGCTAAAAGCTTTTCCCCTAAAATCAGGACCCAAACAAGGATGTCCACTATTATTCAACACGGTCCTCAAAGTCATCACCACTACAATCAGACAAGAAACAGATATTAAAGGTTTACATATTGGTGAGAAAGACATCAAACTATCAATATTTGGTGATGGCATGATAATATATCTAGAGAACTGCAAAGATTCCACCAAAAAAACTATAGGGATTAATCAATAAATTCCCTAAAGTAGCAGGCTACAAAACCAATAGACAATAGAATAAATCTGTGTCATTTATGTGTACAAGGAAGGAGTCAGAGGAAAGGGAAACAAAAGACTCAATCCCATTTACAATCAAACCCAAAAATAATGCCTCAGGGGGAATCTCATGAAGGAGGTGAAGGATATTTACAATAAAAACTATAGTACTTTGTTAAGAGAAATAGAGATGGCTGCAAGAAATGGGAGAGTATTCCTTGTTCCTGGATTAGAAGCATAAACATTCTTAAAATGGCCAATTTACCAAAAGAAAACTACAATTTCAATGCAATCCCTATCAAGACACTAATGTAATTTTTCAAACAAATTGAACAACTTGACAGAAATTTGTGTGCAACCACCAAAAAAAAAAAAAAAAAAACCATGAACAGCCAAAGTATTTCTGAGAAAAAAAGAAGAAAAATATGAAAGCATCAGTCTCCCCAACCCCCCTTTCCTTCTTTTCCTTCTCACCTTCTGTAGTTTGTACGACAGAGCAATAGTAATCAAAACACCGTGGGACTGGCATAAAAATGGACAGTTGGATCAATGGAACAAAATTGAAAGCCCAGAAATGAGCTCACGGATATACAATAATCTAATATATAACAAAGAGGCCAAAACCATTCAATGAGGTAACAGTCTCTTCAACAAATGGTATCAGGAAAATTAGACAACCACAGGTAGAAAAGTGGAACTAAGTCATCACCTAACACCATACACTAAAGTCAAATCAAAATAGATTAAAGATCTGATACTAGACCAGAAACTGTGACATTTATAGAAGAAAATGTCAGTGAAACTTTGCAGGACCTTCACCTCAAAGATGTATTTGGAGACTCAATTCCCTTGGCAGGGGAAATGAAAATAAGAGTAAACAAATGGGATTGCATAAAACTGAAAAGCTTCTACACATCAAAAGCAAACAGCACAAGGATAACCAGGCAGCTGAGTAAGTGGGAGAAGATAATTTGCTCATTACACATCTGATAAGGAGCTGATAGACAACATTTACACAGAATTGGTACAGACCTACAAAAGAAGCAAAGAGAACCCAACTAAAAAGTGGGTCAAAGAAATAAACAGACAATTTTCTAAAGAAGACATACAAATGGGGGCCAGGTGGCGGCACACCTGGTTAAGTGCTCACATTACAGAACCCCTCCTCTTCCCTCCCATTTCCTTCCTCTCTCCACCCTTCTCTCCCATTCCTTCCCATTCCCTTCCCTTCCTTTCCCCTCCCCTCCTCTTCCTTTCCCTTTTATCCACTGTCTTCTCCTCCCTCCCCCCTCCTCCCCTTCCCTATCCTCCTGCCTTCTTCCCCTCCCCCCCACCTCCTTCTGCGTTCTTCCCCCCCTTCCCTTCCCTTTCCCTTCCTTTCCTTCTCACCTTCTCTTCCCATTCCTGACAGGGGATGTTGGTCATCATTTCTCCTTTGGCTAATTCTGCTTCTATTCCCCTGCTCCATTGCTTAACGGTGTGTTCTATCTACATAATCACTGTTTTACCTGAGACCCACCCTGCCTGCAGGGCATTAGTTTAATCCCCACTGGTTTGCACTCTCTTTTTGCTCCGCCCCCTCTCCTAGTCACAGCCTGTTTTCCACCCTACCACTTTCTTCTTGGCAAGTATAAAAGAATCTTCTTTTCTGATTAAACACACTGGATTGCATTCCCGCTCAGCCATGAGTTCCTGGTCATCTCTCTCCCACCCTCGAAGCTAGTCCGGTATCTGGCGCCCCAACAGGAACCAGCAGGGGGAAGATTAAGTTCATGCTGTTCCCTGGAAACTGGTGATATATAGACATATATCTCCCTGTCATTACTGGGCTGGCAACTCCCAAAGGAACTTAAAGGATTTTGTGGTGACCAGCCCACCATTGTTTTACAGAAGAGTCATTGTCCAACAAGGTGGCTGTGGCTGAGCTTGGTGTCTGATTGTCTGATAGGAATTCATATCTTTACCACTTAGCAGCTGGCTGACTTAAGGCATGTCAGTTCAGCTCCTTAAACCTGAGGATCCCCAGCTGTGAAGAGGAACACTAAGGACAATACCTGTTCTTCATATCCCTGTGAGGAATTAACAAAGTATTATGGGAAGTGAAATGAGATATTATTACTACCTTTTAATTAAAATTTAAACTTGAGTTTAGCCCCTAAGGTATTTGCCTCAGCAACCTTTTTATGAATCCTTTCCCAGCCTTCACACCAGTTACAGTTCTACCTTCTTTCTGCTTCGTTCTCTTTCCCCCACTGCTGCAATAAACTGCATTAGTCTGTAGTGGGGGGTGGGGGGGAGGACAAGTAAGGGAAACAAACACCTGTACTTCCCTCTCTACAAAAGTCCATATAGCTACTAACTGAGAATCTCATGAGACCCACCCTAGGACCTATCTAAACTCAAATACTTACTTTCATCTTGCAAGGTCCAGAAAAATTAAAATATGCCCCAAATTTCTGCTATCAAACCATGGATCTGAAATACAGACCATGTTTGTTTGATAACACCCAACTCCTTACATTTCACAAATATTTCTTTTGATTTGTTTTTTCCTCTCCTTTTATTTTGAAGAGGATTGACAAAAATTTTAAAGGGCAAATTGAGTCTCAGTAGGGGAGACTTAAAGTGGCACTGGTGTTTGTCCCTAAGTCCGACTGCCTCTTGAGTTACACCACCTAAAACGCCTCCAAGGTCACTTGGAGACAAGAGTTTTCTTATTCCTCTGACCATGGAACTTCTCTGGGTGTGAACAAGTGTCCACAATGCCAGAAGGGAAGAGAGGGAGGAGAGCAGAGGGGAAGTACCAATTATTTATTGAACATCTTTATTTATACAAAGGTGATGGGAATTGTGTGGAGTTGTACCCCTCTTATCCTATGGTCTTGTCAGTGTTTGCATTTTATAAATGAAAATTATATAAAAAAAGAAATTGAGCATAAATCTTTAGAAATTGATGATAATTCCAATTGACATTGAACTTCAGCAGTATGTCCAACAAAGTGGAATTTGACCCCAAGATCACACACCCACCCACACACAAAAGTAAACCACTTATAAGTATTATTTAAATAAAAATATTATGAAATGTTTCAACATACCCAAGTAAATAAAATATAATGATGTGATAAAAAATAGAACAGGATCACCAGAAACCATGTAAAACGAGGGAAAAAATCTATCTCATGGGCGAAGGTCTGGGGCTCTATTATTTTCTTTTCCTTATCCTAGTGCGTCACTAAATTTGAGAAGTTTTCAGTAAGAAACCAAAAGAAGACAGTGAGCACTGAACTCAGTCCCTAGAATGTCAGCGAATTCTGCCCTATCTAAGCAGCCTGTCTAAGTGCAGAGATTTACCCTAAGAGTAGTAAACTTCAAGGGACACTCTCTAACATAGGACATCTGCAATTACCTCTGTATACAAATGCAGGCCCTGTAGTATCTCCATGTACAGCAGGGTGGCAGAATCCATGCTCTGTGAGTAAACACTGCAGAATAGCGTCAAATTTTTCTGGTAAAATCTTTGAGCTTCTTCGGAGTTCAAAACAAGAAATAAGAAATCTGTCAGGGAGCACAAGGAATGAGTAACTTTAGAAGTTAGAACTCTGCCTTTCTCTAACAATGATCTCATTTCTTGGACCAAAGCCTACTTGGCCTCCAATTTTTTGGTCTCCTTTTTCAATTTTTCTTCCTTTATCTTTTCTCTCCTGGAAGTTTCTGCTATAGTCAACCAAATACACAGAAACTGAGGTGGTGGTAGAGTTGGTGATGTCCTTACCAAAAAAGGATTTAGGGATTTTACCTCCTTTTGCACTTCAGAAACGGACTGGGTTTTCAAACTTCTCCAAGTTCGTGTATTTCTTCTCTTGATAATAATAATATTTGATAGCTATGCGGTAAACATGCACCAGTCGCAAATAGTAACAACCAAATGGAATCGTAGAGATAATAGTGTCTCAACTTAGACAAATATAAAGATGGGGGAAGGCGGAGTGGAGACGGGACTTCTTGAGGGTCGATAATATCTGTGAAAAAGGCTTCCTTGCAGCTAAATTTCATTCAAGAAAGAGTCATAGTTTTATCCCAAAGATATAAAGATTTGAAAAAGTATATTAACTTGAAATCCTTTACTTAAAATGGAATAAAATGTACTTGACATTTAGAAACTGCTGCTCCAGCAAAGATAAAGCCACTGAGTTTTCCAACTGGAAGGGTGAGATAAAATTTTTTTTTCTTTTGAAATTTTGAAATATAATTTAGAAAGTTGGAGTAAAAGTTCAATTTCTTGGAAAATGCTTGGTCAAGAAAATATTTTTCTTGGCATGATGTGTTTCATTTTTCTTAGGGAAAACTTGAAAAAAAAAAAGTCTGAGTGGAGCCAGCTTGTACAAATGGGGTAGGGGTTGAAATAAAAAATAGTAAAACAGCTCAAACTCATTCCTCTGCTCCCATTTTTAATTTTATTTTTTTAGCCTCAGTGAAATGGGAGAGAACAAAGAAAACTCATTTGATCAAAAGTTAATCGTTTTAAAACCAAAACCCTATGAATTCTAATCAAGGCAACTGTGGGAAGAAAGGTTTCAGGCGGCAGAACCCTCATCACTGGCAATAGAATGTGCACAATACCGTTTGCTGAAATGATCCCAGAATCTTAATCTGTCAATATCCTGAACTCTAGAATAGACGTTTAACTGGCAAGACACGGTCTCAATCAGCAAATAGGATCCGAGGAGCACCGCAGCCTAAATACCTCCCTCTGGGGTCTCTAGGAGCATTTTTACCATAGTCTCTGGATGGGAATGGGGTGGGAATGCTAGCTACACCGTGAGTCTAACTGTGCACAGGTAAGCGCAGATCTCAGTCTTCCTATATAGAAGCAAAGACACTGCCAAATGTGTACAAAACCATGACTGGCTGCTTCCCCTCCAAGCTTTTCACTGTATACGGAAGCAGAAACCTGCTTGTCAGGTTTGGGCCACAGCATGTTCCTAAAACAAAGTTGTAAACTTAAGATTGGGTATTAATAGCAGATTGACAGAACTTCACCTAGAGTGTTTGGAAGTTCTTCTCATTGTTATTTTTTTAATTGGGAGGTTAATGGTTTACAGTACAATTGTGGCCACATAGGTACAATTACTCATCTCACCAAGACAGGTATCTGCAGAGTATTCTTATCCTCAACTGAGCTTCCTCATCATGTACCAGGACCTGGAAGCGCAGTCCCTGTGCCCTCCCCCCCCACCTCTCTGTGTCCTCCTTTCCCACAGTCCTTTGCTTTGCTGCAATACAACAAATCCAGTTCAAGTTTTACTTAGTGTTTACCCTTTTGGTTATTTTTTCTTTTATATATATATATATATATATATATATATTTATTTATTTTCCTTTTTGTTGCCCTTGTTTTTAATTATTGTTGTAGTTATTGTTGTTGTTATTGATGTCATCATTGTTGGATAGGACAGAGAGAAATGGAGAGAGGAGGGGAAGACAGAGAGGGGGAGAGAAAGACAGACACCTGCAGACCTGCTTCACTGCCTGTGAAGCGACTCCCCTGCAGGTGGGGAGCAGGGAGCTCCAACCGGGATCCTTACGACTGGTCCTTGCGCTTTGTGCCAAGTGCGCTTAACCCACTGCACCACCACCCATCTGCCTTGGTTCTTGTTTCTTAAGTTCTTTCCATGAGTGAGATCATCTCATATTCATCCTTCTCTTTCTGGCTTATCTCACTTAACATGATTCCTTCAAGCTCCATCCAGGATGAGGTGAAAAGGTGAATTCATCATTCTTACTAGCTATGTAGTATTCCGTCGTGAATATACACTACAACTTTCTAGACCACTAATCTGTTATTGGACTCCTAGGTTGCTTCCATGTTTGGGCTCTTACAAGTAGTGGTGCTTTGAACATATGTAAATACAAATCTTGTTGGATGGGTGTGTTGGGTTCCTTAGGATCTATCCCCAGGAGAAAAATTGCAAGGTCACAGGGCAGGTCCACTTCTAGCCTTCCGAGAGTTCTCCAGACTGCTCTCCACAGGGGTTGGACCCACTGACATTCCCACCAGTAGTGCAGGAGGATTCCTTTACCACCCCCAACCTCTCCAATATTTTTTGTTACTGTTCTTTCTGATGTGTGACATTCTCCCCAAAGTGAAGTGGTATCTCACTGTTGTGTTTATTTGCATTCCTCTGATAATCAGTGTCTTTTAAGCATTTTCAATGTGTATATTGGCCCTTTGCAGCTCTTTGGAGAATATTCTGTCTATGTCCTCCATATTCTTACCCCACTTTTGGATGGGCTTGGCTTTTGTTTTTGCTATTCACTGAGTTTTGTGAACTCATTTTGTATTTTAGTTATTAACCTTTTGTTTGATTGCAAAGCACAATGTTCAAGGGTATGGTCTCACTTTCTACAACTTTATACTTGAGACTATCTGTTCGTACATTCCTCACTACACTGAAAGATAAATGATACCAAAAATAGCAGAATTATGAGTAACATAGGATATTAAATTTTATCAGACAAATTTCTCTCTTCAGTTTAAACTAGAATTCTGACATGGTTATTACGTTAATTTGGGGAGTCTCCAAATTCCAGTGACTTTCAAAGATCCACTTAAAATACCACACCCTACTGGAGACTTGGGAACAACTCTGACTAACCACAACATTCATCTAGACTTTAGCATGCTTCAAAACATGCTTTTGATGTTCTAAACACACAGCTATCAAACAAAGCATCATGCAACAGTGAACCTAAAGTCCGTCTCTCCAGACAGATACATAAAACTTTAATTATCTACAGCCTAAGTAGCAAGAAACTGTAAAGAGCTAAATATTTTTCTGTATAGGAAGCCAAAGGCAAGAAAACACAAGGATTTGAAACTTTAATCAAAACCCCATTCTCCTTCCTATTTCAGGCTGGATCAATACTCAAGTCATTTTCCCAATCTTCCGATTGAAACATGGCTTCTTTTGTCTTTGGAATTTTTAATATTTATTTATTTAATTTTAAATTGGGAGGGTTAATGCTCTACAGTAGACAGTAAATACAGTGATTAGTACATGTGTAAAATTTCTCAGTTTTTTTCGATTAACGCTCTAACCCCCACTAGGTCCTCCTCTGCCATCGTGCACCGGGACCTGAAACCACCCTCCAGAGTCCTTTACTTGGATGCCATACACCAAACCCAGTCCAAGTCTGCTTGGCTCTTATTTCTCAACCTCTGTCTATGAGTGGGGTCCTCCCATCCCATCTTCATCCTTCTCTTTCTGGATTATCTACTTGTCATCATTGCTTCAAGCTCCATCCAAGATGAGGTGAAGAAGATGACTTCATCATCCTTGATAGCTGAGTAGTATTCCATTGTGTATCTAGACCACAACTTTCTCAGCCACTCATCTGTTGTTGGACACCTAGGTTACTCCCAGGTTTTGGTTATTATAAATTGTGCTGCTATACACAGATTTTTTTTGGATGGGTGTGATTGGTTCCTTAGGTATATCCACAGAAAAGGAATTGCAGGGTCAAAAGGTAGGTCCACTTCTAGCCTTCTGAGAGTTGTCTAGACTGTCCTCCACAGTGGTTAGACCCATTTACATTCCCACCAGCAGTGCAGGAAGGTTCCTTTGCCCCCACAACCTCTCCAGCATTTGTTGTTATTATCCTTTCTGATGTCTGACATCCTCAAAGGGGTGAAATGGTATCTCATTGTTGTCTTTATTTGCATTTCTCTGACAGTGACTTGGAGCATTTTTTCATGTTTGTTGGCCTCTTGTATCTCTTCTGAGGTGATTATTCTGTTCATATCCTTCCCCATTTTTTTGATGGTTCTTTTATTTTTATTTATTTATTCATTTATTTTGCTGAGTTTGGTAAGCTCTTTATATATTTTGGCTACTAACCTCTTGACTAATGTATGGCATGTAAAGATCTTCTCCCACTCTGTGGGAGTTCTCTTTGTTTGGGTGGTGATTTGTTTTCCTGTGCAGAAGCTTTTTAATCTGATGTAGTCTTGTTGGTTTATTTTTGTTTTAGTCTACTTTATAGTTGGATTTGTATCATTGAAGATACCTATAATATGTACATGGAAAAGACTGCTGCCAATATCTTCCTCTAAGTATTTGATAGTTTCTGGTCTAACATCCAAGTCTTTGATCTATTTGGAATTTACTTTTGTATCTGGTGAAATGTAGTGATTCAGTTTCATTCTTCTGCATGTTTCAACCCATTTTTCCCAACACCATTTGTTGAAGAAACTCTCCTTTTTCCATTTGATAATTTGGGCCCCCTTGTCAAAAATTAAATGTCTGTAGGTATAGACATGGGTTTTAATTCTTGATCACAACTACTCCTCAGAAATGGCAAGCCCTGCCCTGGGCATTTTCATAAGTGTTGTCATACTAAGCACTCTCAAATAACACTGAACTCGAATCCATCCATTATCATAGAGTTCAAACTTTTGATTCCCAGATTAGTGTTGAGTCCCAGGAACTCCAGTTCTCGGGTGATATTTTTTGAGCTACCAGAAAAAAAAATCTTTGTTTATTTGTTTGTTTTTTAATTATATTTGGCAGAGTCAGGATCTAGACCATGCATACTTTCAGCACTCTTTAACTTTTTCATTCAGATCAAGAAACAGAAAGAGAAAGATGTCACTGTACTAGTCTCTCCTATGCATATGGGCATGCTCATGTGTTGACAGGGTTGGACCATGGCCTTTTGCAAGGCAACTTGGCAAGGCTCATGCCCTACCTCTCTGGAAGTACAAATTACTTCAGATAAATTGTTCCTCCCATCTATCAAGAAAATATCTTGAGTTATATCTTAATGTATATAAAAATAGTGTGAAAAAATTTTAAGTGTAAAAAATAAATGAAATAAAATAAAAATCATGTAAAATTTTAATATTGAATTTGCATCCAATGTAGAAAAAAACAAAAAAAGTCGATTTAGTGGAAAGCAAATCCAGTATTATAATTTTATTTATTTATTTACTTTTATTTATTTATTTTCCCTTTTGTTGCCCTGGTTTTTTTATTGTTGTTGTAGTTATTGTTGTTATTATTGATGTCGTCATTGTTAGATAGGACAGAGAGAAATGGACAGAGGAAGGGAAGACAGAGAGGGGGAGAGAAATACACCTGCAGACCTGCTTCACAACCTGGGAAGCAACTCTCCTGCAGGTACGGAACTGGGGGCTCGAACAGGGATCCTTGTGCTGGTCCTTGTACTTTGAGCCACGAGCGCTTAACCCACTGCACCACTGCCCGACTCCCTATTTATTTATTTTTATTATCTTTATTTACTTATTGGATAGGGACAGCCAGAAATCAAGAGGGAAGGGGGAGACAGAAAGAGACATCTGCAACTCTGTTTCACCACTCATGAAGCTTTCCCCTTGCAGGTAGAGATAGGGGCTCGAACCCTGTTCCTTGCTCAATGTAACATGTGCACTCAACCAGGTGAGCCACCACCAGGCTGCCCCAGTATTATAATTTTATAGTTGAAAAGGCATACCTAGCATGACTATGTCTTAAAACTCAGTACTACACACATACAAAAAAAAAAAAAAAGTCTTCAGCCAACCAAAGACTCAAACAGTTAAAAGTAGATAAAGAGAATTGACATGAAAGTGCAATGCATTTTACAAAACTATTAACTAAGATTTTTCTGTTCTGATTTATTATCTGGAGGGTGGGAAATTCAGGTCAATAAACATAATACCAGCAGATATCTCAGTGAGCCCCAGTATGCTTTCCAGAATCTTCCAAGGACCAGCAGAGTTGCATGGTAGAAGATACCTGAGATTATCAGGGCTTCCGAGGCCGTAGTCACCATGGATATAGCTGGATAAAAATAGGTAGAAAGGTGGTATGATAAGTCATTTGAAAACTCATCACAGCCATTCTGTGACTAGAGGCTTCTCACGGCATCTATTCTGAACTCCATCTGCCACAGTTCAACAGTTTGAAATGAAGCAATCTATTTCCAACACTCTACCCAACCAGTTTGATGAGGCAGGGCCTTCTGGAGGAGGCTAGAGCTTTCCCACTGTTAGGATGTCTCGGTTTCATCGCTGATGTGCTGTTTTCTTGCAGATCATGTAAAGAGCATATTTCTTCTTAAAAATACTAACATTTATTTGAATGCATTTATGCATTCACGAGAACCCATTTTGAGAGCAGTTGTTCATTCTGCAGGAAGGGAAGAACACACCAAGTATTTGCTCTGCATTTGAGTGGTGAGCTAGCCAGCGTGTTGGGGGCACTGTGGTGGCCTGCAGGAAGTGCTGTTCATTTGACCTGTTGTGGAATGCCAAGTGAGCACTGAGGACTCTCCGTGGGAGAGCAAGCTGTGACCTATGGTAATGCGAGTTGACTTTCAAAACTCCTTTGGCCTGCAGGTCAGATTCAGTGTGAGGTACTGGTACTCCTTTCAGTACAACACTGGAATGTCCTGATCTGTACTATCAAGTAAACAGTAAATGGTTTTTAATCTTTAGGAATAATTCCTGATAATGCACATTATGCACATATGTCAGGTTTTTTTTTTTCCAAAATCGTTCAATAGATCTACCCAACTAACGGATCTCATCTCAGTTGTAGAGAAAAATATATCTATTTTTTGTTAAGTGTCATTATTGGTATTGTTTTAGGAAGTTGAAGCTCTATAACCAGGAGTCCTATGATTGTACCTCAGGTGACTCCCATGACACTCAATTTCTCTCGATGGCTTCTGCTTTCTCTGCTATTGAGACAATTTTAATACAGCTCGTAGTTGAAGGAAGTCTCATGATAGAACCGCCAATGCTCCCTTGGGTCGGGGAAATAGCTCAGTCAGTCAACTTCAGTGCCCAAAGCTCCGAAGGCTGCAGGCTCAATCCCCAGCACCACCTTACCCCCAAACTGGTCTTCCTCTTTTCTCTCAACCTCATTTTCTCTCTCTCTATGAAATAAATCAGAGGGGTGGGGATGTCCATTCTACCTGTATCTCTGAAAACAATCTAATTCTTCCAGCGGTACAGTACAAGTCCCAACTTTGTTCTATATGATTTCCATTTTTTTTTTCTGTAGACATCTCACCACTCTCATTGAAAAGATAGAAAAATATTTTAGTGTCTTTTATGTACCAGATATTTTATTTTCATCATCTGAGGGTTTTCATTAATGCTAACTTTATCGAATGAAAATGAGAAAGGATTATAATGGTTGTTTTGGCAATTCTATCTTCTGGCACCCTCTCTTTTGTACATAGCAAAACGTATACTTAGAAGTGAAGGGACCATTATTTTAGGAGTCGTTTTTCTGCTGTGCTGCCATTCTTTCTCTTACTGGTTTTTACCACCTCCAATTCTTTATTCGAAAACCTTTTTTATTTATTTAGTTTTCACTTGTCACCGGGGCTTTCTGGGGTCTCGTTCCTGCACACCTCCATCACTTCCGGTAGACTCTTCCCTTTCCTCTCCTCCCCCTGCCAACCCAGACAGAGAGAGAAAGAAAGACAGAGAGAAATAGCCCACCACTTCTGAAGCTCCCTGTGTATGGTGCTTATCTGTGGTGGTCGGGATGCATTGGATCGACCTTCCCGTGGTGCATCCCGTGAGGACCCATTCAAGGGGAAACTGACGATCCTTCCTAGCCGACTGAATCCACATGGATCCCAGTCACTTTCAAAGCCAGCAACAAGCAGCTCCTGACAGCTTTCAACCTGACCTGTTGACTGGCTATGGAAGAAGGGCAAACGCTAGAAGAAGAAGAAGAATCTGTGGTGGTCAGGGGTTGGAAATCAAGATCCCATGCACAGCAAAATATACCCTCAGCTGGGGGAGCCATCTCCCCACCCCATTCAAGAATATCTCATAATAAATATCAAGAGATTGGGGGGGTAGTATTTGTCTCCTTTCATAAATATCCGTGCCTCATTCCTGAGCTATCAAGATGAAACAAAACAAAACAAAACAAAACAAAACAAAGGGGAAGAATTTAACTGAGCATCTATCTTTCTGGCTTGAGACACATGCTTATACACTGCCATCTCAGCATTCTCTGAGCAGTCTTGACCTTTAAACATGATTGGAATTTGCTTCAACTCTCTGAAGCACATTTTCTTGCTGTTGTTGGTTGGTTGGCTTTTTGCCTTCTCATCTTAAACATCAAAAAGGTACCAACTGGTATTTGAAGCAGATCATAACCAGTAGATAAGAGGAAATCATGGCATCATTTTATGTCAGTTAATTTTTAGTTCCTTGTACCTATCATATGTCATATGCTCTTTGGAGCCTAATTTAACTGTTTAACTTAGTTTAACTGAACTGCAAGATTTGGACCAGATATTTAATTAGCCCACAGATCTTTAATGCCCATGGTAAATAAATCAATTATCCCCCAAATTAAAAGAGACTTTTTTGTAGCATAAGTATTTGGCCTAAAATTATTATCAGTTGACAAATGAAGTTGGTTGTGTGTGTGGTTTTTTTTAATTAATTAATTTATTTTTCATTTTTACCAGAGTACTACTCAATTCTTGTTTAAGGTGGTGTGGGGGACTGAACCTGGGACCTCCAAGCCTTTTTTTATGGGAGTCTGTTTGCATAACCATTGTGTTATCTCCCCTGCCTGACAAATACCGTTCAAAATAGTTAAACTTGCTGCAAGTTATCTGTGTCTTTGTAGTAGGATAGGACTAGGCTATCCTCAGCAGAAGCAGCTAGACTCACATGCTTGAGACCTCAGAAGTCCCAAGAGCAATGCCTCCCACCAGAAGCTGAAGTTGAACAGCATTCTAGTCTCTCTCTCTCTCTCTGTCTTTTTTTTTTTTAAAAAAATTTTAATATTTATTTATTTATTTTCCCTTTTGTTGCCCTTGTTGTTGTAGTTATTGATGTCGTCGTTGTTAGATAGGACAGAGAGAAATGGAGAGAGGAGGGGAAGACAGAGAGGGGGAGAGAAAGACAGACACCTGCAGACCTGCTTCACCACCTGTGAAGCGACTCCCCTGCAGGTGGGGAGCCGGGGGCTTGAACTGGGATCCTTACAGTGGTCCTTGCGCTTTGCGCCACCTGCGCTTAACCCGCTGCGCTACCGCCTGACTCCCTGGAAATGATTTCTAAAGTATGGCAGCTCCTTTGTAAAATTTTATACTATGCTATCGCTTCAAGCTATGAAGTGTCTCCATCTTTCCATATTAAATATTGATGATGATCCAAAATGATTCATCTGATTCAGCACGTAGCATCTTACTCAGCACTGCAGAGATTAAAAACACCCTAGAAACCAAAATGCACATCATAAATAAAATTCTTTCTTCAAATAATGTTATTTTTGTCATAAACAAATGACTGTTCCCTTGTATTCATTTAATAAGTTTCCTTAACTTTGAGTTATTTTTAAAAGGAGATTTCTTCTAAATATTGTTTATCAAACTTAAGGGTTTTGTTGTTGTTGTCCTACCTTCAGTTTTTAATCACATTAATCCCAGCTACTTTTTAAAAGACACTAAAAATTGATTTTAATGAGACAGAAAGAGAGAGAGAGAGAGGGAGTCAGGACAGTAGCGCAGCGGCTTAAGTGCACTTGGCGCAAAGCGCAAGGACCAGCCTAAGGATCCTGGTTCAAGTCCCTGGCTCCCCACCTGCAGGGGAGTCGCTTCACAGGCGGTGAAGCAGGTGTGCAGGTGTCTGTCTTTCTCTCCCCCTCTGTTTTGCCCTCCTCTCTCCATTTCTCTGTGTCCTATCCAACAATGACGACATCAATAACAACAACAATAATAACTACAACAATGAAACAACAAGGGCAACAAAAGGGAATAAATAAATATTTTTTAACAAATCAACTTAATTATTTAGCTAGGAGAAAACACCCTAATTGGAAAGCATTCTTTTTTTTTGCCGTCAATTTAGAATTATGACTTCATAGCCACAGCATAGGAGAAATTTAGCGGAGGGGCCTTGAGATGCTAATTCCATGGCTATATAATTTACAGATATTTGTATCACATAGCAATATACACGTCAAGCTTTTGAAAACTGATCTAGTGCAAATTGATGAAGCAAATTACCGAGGTATTTTAGGGTTTATCCATTATGATCAACCCAAGCACACCATTCACTGTGTAAACATATATTACTGTGTCCCAACAAAAGGAATTTCAGATAGACACAACTGGGGGCCAGGCAGTAGCACAGTGGGTTAAGCGTGCATAGCTCCAAGTGCAAGAACCTGCATAAGGATCCCAGTTCAAGCCTCCTCGGCTCCCCACCTGCAGGGGGTTCTCTTCATAAGCAGATGGTGAAGCAGGTCTGCAGGTGTCTGTCTTTCTCTCCCCCTCTCTGTCTGCCTCTCCTCTTTCCATTTCTCTCTGTCCTATCCCAACAAGGGCAACAAAATGGGGGAGTGGGGATGGCCTCCAGGAGCAGTGGATTCATAGTGCAGTCACTGAGCCCCAAGCGATAATCCTAGAAAGAGAAAAAAAAAATACCCAGCTACTGTTACTGAGTTTTCAGGAGACTCCATGCACAAATTCTTTTCAGTCTAGTGATGCTACAGTTACCTAAGCACAGAGAAGCTGGGCTTTATCAGAGAGGACAGGGATTATCCTCTCAGATTAGGGTGGAGTTATTCTGGAGTGGAATCTAGGCCACTGTGTTCTTGCAAAGCTTCCTGGGTCACTCCATTGAGTAGTCGAGCCACTGACGTGAATTGTATCAGGTATCATTATGTGAGATATAAACAAATTTTAGCAGTTGCTAAAAATGTCGCTAGCATTTTTTTTTTTATTAAGGAGTACTATGGAAAATAATTACTATTGGGTTCTTGGAAATTTCATCATGCAGTTTTCTGTTTTTCTATGCAGAAATGAGCCCTGACTTTTCAACAACCCAGCAAAACTATTATGAAACTGAAACTGCCAGTTGTTGTTTTTCCTTCTTTCCTCCCTCTTCCTTTCCCTCTGGACTCTCTTCCTGTCTTCCTCCCTCCCTCTTCCCTCCACCCTTCTTCCTCTCTCCTTTCTCTCCTTTCTTTTCTTTCTTCCTTATGGTCATCCTTTGATAATATTCAAAATTACGTCATCTTCCTGGATATTGTATCTGACACCATAAAACACATAGAAGAAAAAAAACAGGTATGGTGCACTGGAAACTTACCATCAAAGATAAATTCAAATAAGGGTCAGGCTGTGGCACACCTGGTTGAGAGCACATAGTAGGAAGCATAAGGACCTGCACAGTTATCCAGGTTAGAGCCCCTGGCTCCCCACCTACAGGGTGTGGGGTGAAGCAGGTCTGCGGGTGTCTGTCTTTTCTCTCACCCTATCTCCCCCGCTCCTCTCTCAATTTCTCTCTGTCCTATCCACGAAAAAGAAAAGTAGCCTCCAGGAGCAGTGGATTCATAGTGCAGGCACCAAGCCCCAGCAATAACCCTGGAGGGGGGGGAGATGTATTCAAAGACTCATCTCTATAGAAAATTGAAACTAATGAAACAAGATTAAATAAAAGGAATTTATCAAATTAAGAATCTTTTATATATCAAAAGAAAATCACACATCTGACAAGAGATTGATATCAAACATGCATAAAGGCCTCATAGAACTCAACAACAATAATAACCCAATTACAAAAAAAAACATGGGCAAGAATCCAAGTAGATTACTTCTTAAAGAAGAGATACAGAAATCCCACAAACATAAATAAATGTTCCACTTCCCTTAGTTTTCGATATGAAAACTAAAAACCGCAATGAGACACCATCTCACACTCATAAAAATGGCTTACATGCACGCGACAAGAGATGGGGAGTCGGTGGTAGCACAGCGGGTTAAGCGCACGTGGCGCCAAGCGCAAGGACCGGCGTGATGATCCTGGTTCGAGCCCCCGGCTCCCCACCTGCAGGGGAGTCGCTTCACAGGCGGTGAAGCAGGTCTGCAGGTGTCTGTCTTTCTCTCCCCCTCTGTCTTCCCCTCCTCTCTCCATTTCTCTCTGTCCTATCCAACAATGACGACATCAGTAACAATAATAATAACTACAATAATAAAACAACAAGGGCAACAAGAGGGAATAAATAAATAAATATATTTTTTAAAAAGACAAGAGATGATGAGCATCGGTAAAGATGTAACAGAAAGGGACTCCAGGGCCAGAGGGTGGTGCAGTCAGTCGAGCGCATGTGTTGGGGAAACTGACGATCCTTCCTAGCCGACTGAATCCACATGGATCCCAGTCACTTTCAAAGCCAGCAACAAGAAGCTCCTGACAGCTTTCAACCTGACCTGTTGACTGGCTACGGAAGAAGGGCAAACGCTAGAAGAAGAACGTGTTACAGTGTGCAAGGGCCCAGGTTCAAGCCCCGTTTTCCCATCTGTGGTGAAAAAGCTTTTCAATCGGTGAAGCAAGTACGGCAGCTGTTTTTCTTTATCTCTCTTCCCCTAGCTATTTACCCCTTCCACCTTGGTTTTGCTCTATCTCAAGCCAATAAATGAATTAATAAATTTTTTTAATTATTAAAAAAAAAACAGAGAGAAAGGAGCTCTGTTACACTGTTGGTGAGAATGCCAACTGGGACAGCTTTGATGAAAACCTGTACGGAGAATTCCTTGAATAAATAAAAATGAAAATACCTTATGATACAATACTACTCCTAACATGCATTCAAAGGACCTGAAAACAAGGCCAGGCAGTGTTGTACCTGATAACACAACCATCACCATGAGTGAGGACCTGGGTTAAAGGCCCAGTTCTCCACCTGCAAGGAGTATACATCCCTTATTTTTAACATCTGCCACCTCGCAATGACTGCTTCTTGCTGGGTGTAGCTGAAGGAGGTAGCTATAAGCGTGGACATAGTCCTTTGAACGATCCACTCTGAAAATCAGTTTCAATGTTGAGATTGAATAATTTCCCATGGTATCAACCGAGGGATTTTTGTCCCATTAGCCAGTATCAAATACACACCGAACAAACTCAAGTTTGTTATCTAGACAGTTCCCGACTCTCACTGAAGACGGGCTTATTCTTATCCTAAATACTCCAGAGCTTCTGTGAGTTGATAGAGTCCAGGTGTTCCCAGAGTGTGGACACAGAGGTGTGTGTTTACATCAAACTCTCAGGAGACAACTGGCTGATTGCTAGCAAAGAATATATACAGGGCCTTATAAATACCAACACTATTCAGCTATAATATACACACAGCAAATACACCTTCTTTAATGGGTTATGGAAAAATTATATTCCATGTAATCACCACCAAAATTAAGATTTTAGAACATTTTGAATTATAGTTGTTCCCTTTTGTTATCACTCTCTGCAACCCCTAGTCTGTTGTAATCATTGATCTGGTATCTCCTTATTTCTTGATAAATTTGCCTTTTCCAAAAAAAAAAATTGCCTTTTCCAGAATATCCATAAATATAATAATACAGTGTGAACTCTCTTGTTTGCTCACTTTACAAAATGACTATACCATATTATTATTATGCCTTCAGGGTTGTTGCTGAGGCTTGGTGCCAGCACTATGAATCCACTGCTTCTGGCAGTTTTTTTCTTTCTCCACCCCCTCCCCGATAGGATGGAGAGAAATGGAGAGGGAGAGAGAGAGAAAGATAAGACGCCTGCACATCTGCTCTGCCCCTTGTGAGGTGTCCTCCCAGCAGGTGGGGAGCAGGGGACTCAAACCCAGATTGTTCGGAGAGTCCTTGTGCTTCATACTACACACGCTGAATAGGGTGCACCAGTGCCTGCCCCCCACTTCACGTTCATACTAGCAATGTTTATGAGTTCCAATTTCTTCACTGGGATAATTACTAACAAACAGTTTTCATTACTACTCTTAACTGTCAATATTCTTCATTTTAGTTTGTAGTTCCTGATGACTAACTTACATTTTTCATGGATTTAAGTAACTTTTTTTTTCCAAAATTCACTTTACAATGTTCACGGCTAAGAAATTGTCATAATGGGGACATCTTATGGTTTCAAATGTATTTCAGTTTAAAAAATATAGAAGTCTCTTTATAGAAACAGAACTTTTGGAGACCCTTTCATCATGTTTTGTCAGATTTTTTTTTTTTTGCCTCCAGGTTTATCACTGGGGCTTGGTGCCTGCACTATGAATCCACTGCTCCTGGAGGCTATTTCCCCCCCCCCTTTTTTTGTCCTTGTTGTTTTAGCATTGTTGTGGTTATTATTGTTGTTGTTGTGATTGATGTTGTTGGTGTTGGATAGGACAGAGAAATGGAGAGAGGAGGGGAAGACAGAGGGGGAGAGAAAGACAGACACCTGCAGACCTACTTCACCACCTGTGAAGCAACCCCCCTGCAGGTGAGGAGCCAGGGGCTTGAACTAGGATCCTTGTGCCAGTCCTTGCACTTTGAGCCACCTGCGTTTAACTCACCACGCTACTGCCCAACGCCCTTGTCAGAGACTTTGACCCTATTGCTAGATATAAAAATTCCTGACCTCTGGCTCCTTAGTGCAGAGCCCTCCCCAGTGTTGAGGGAGGCAATGCTGCTTAGAAGAGAGACAACACCATTTCATTAAAACCTGGCTCTCTCCAAGGCATCCAAGCATCTGTTACCCATGCTTTTGTAAGTCCAAGAAAATTACTATTTCCCAACCTTAGAACCAGCTGGCTAGAATTCTGGTGAGATAGAGGCAAGCTGCTGAGATAAACAGGTGTGCCTCCTTAACACTCCTCCTTTCTCTCCTCTCCTTGCTTGCTTGACAGATGTAAGAGCTGTGACTTCAGAGCCTCACAATGCTCCTGAGAGTTGAAATAACATGCTAAAATTGCAGGCAAAAGCAGGAGAGAGAGAGACTCCCTAAGTACAGTTTTTTATGTGACCATGCTGACGCTTATTCGCAAGCTTTGCTGTACGCCTCCTTTCTTTTATTAAATGGTGTTGCATTGTGTTTTAATGTGCTGGTAGGCTGGGCAGTGAACATCAAAGCCTAGTGTGGACTGTCAGTGCTTTTGGCGCCTGTGCTGTGAGGCCTCAGAGTAAGTTACTCTCCACCGTCACCACCCAGCGAAGACTGGTGATCTCCAGTCAGCCCTGGTGACAGCCAAGCCTGACTGCAGAGAAGTGGAGACCTGCTTCTGTTCTCGAGTTTCAGTTTTTTTATTTTTGAAATAGGTTTGTCTCTCCATGTACCTCTTGAGGGTGTGTGTGATAGATAGATAGATAGTTAGATAGATAGATAGATAGATAGGTAGATAGATAGATAGGTAGATAATAGAGGAATCGACCAATTGCCGAGGTGCTGTGTCACAAGTAGACAGGGGAGGGGCATGCACAGGAAGTCAAGGCAACAGAGAAGCTGTGAAAGCTTCTCTTCTTTTCCTCTCTCTCCCTCTCTCTCTCTCTCTCTCTCTCTCTCTCTCTCTCTCATCTGCCTCATACTCATCATGGTGCCTTTCCATGGATCACATTGATTCACTCCATTAACTCATTATTTCTTCTGATCTTAAAGGATGCTTCTCTCCCTTTTCTTTATTTCCCTCTCCCCTTTTTCCCTTCCCTTTTCTTCTTTCTATGCTGAAGAAGTTCTCATTACAGCTGAACCTCTGCTATCATCACTGAGTACATCAGTGACGATCAGCAGGTAACTACTTAATGGTGGGGGGAGACCCTTAAGAATCGAATGTGGGGTGGGTCCCGAGAGAAGGAAGTGGTGTCCCTTCATACATTTTTCTGATGCATTTGGGATATTCTCCTTTTAAACTTGAGCGCTATCCTTTAGCAGGCTCTGCCTATCACCAGCTGTTGCCTGAGTCTCACATCCAACAGGTAGCAATATGCTTTGGTTCTTTGGGATGTTACAGTTCCTGCATGACTACTTGGAAAACCACTGCATTACTTCATTATGGAGTTTGGTTCAAATCAGAGACTTTACTTCTGATCTTTCCTTTACCCTGATTTTACACGTCAGAAAGTAAAAATAAAAAAAAACAGAGGTGATATTCCTAGTTTCTATGGTGCCCTGATAACTGAGTTGCTCCTCTCCTCTCTCTCTCTCTCTCCCTCTTCTTCTTCTTTTTGCCCCACCTCTCTCTCTCTCCTCACTCTCTCTCCCTCTCTTCCTCTCCCCTCTTCCTCTCTCTCCTTCTCTCTCTCTCTCTCTCTCTCTCTCACACACACACACACACACACACACACACACCTGAGAATTCTGGGATTGGGTTAGTCAATGTTTCCTTTTTATAAATAAAAAATTAAATTAAAAATATTTTTTAAATACTCAAAAGATAAACTGTCCCCAAAATGCTCTGTGAGTTTGACTGTGTCAACTGATGCCTGCCCGTTCCTGGAGTCTGCATTTGGCCCTCAGCACCCCCATCTCTGATTCCCTGCCCTGTCTCTCAAAACCTGCCTCCCCACACACCACACTCCCATTCCTCTCTGCCCCACACCCTTCACCCTCCTACCCTGCCGACCCCCACCCTGCACGGCATTTCTGCGACCCAGCCCTGCCCACACTGCACACACCTCACAAGCTGTGGGGGTCCCCCAGACCAACCTCACCTCACAGGTCTCTGCTTTCTTACCATGACAGTCTCACTGGCAATTAAGAAACAGCTGCAGGTGTCTCTCTGTCTCTCTCCCTCTCTATCTCCCCCTCCCTTCTCAATTTCTCTCCATCCCATCGAATAGAATGGAAAAAGAAAAAGGAAAATTGCCCACCAGGAGCTGTGCCTGAGCCCCAGTGATAACCCCGGAGGCAAATAAAGAAATAAACCGCTATTTCCTTTCCCAGTGGAGTTGTCAATGTTCGGACTGGAAGCCAGACTGCCACCTTCAAGTCCTGTTTCTGTCAACTGTCAGCTCCACTACTGTCAATGCAAACTCCACTTCAACCTCAGTGTTTATGAAGTGGAGATAACAGAGGAGAACCTAGCCCAGGTGCTCGTTGCTAAGTTCAGCAAACATGCATTTCAGAGGGCACAGTAGTTCCTAGCACACACACACACACACACACACACACACACACACACATTAAAAGCAATTAAAGTCATCGTTGTTGGTGTCATGATTCCCTCATGCTCCTTGGCGTTAAGGCTGGGATCTGCATCTCCACTCAAGTCTTAGCATTCAATTCACTGTCCGAAACTTACTGTCTTTCTTCCTGCTAGACAGTGAACGTCTGCCGGGCTAGAGACAACCAGGGACTCATGGCTGAGCTGGGATGCAATGCCATGCTGGCTTTATTCATCTGCATTTATACTCTCCAGGAAGGAAGTGGTAGAGTGTAAAACAGGATGTGACAAAGAGAGGGCGGAGCAAAAAGAGAGTACAAACCAATGGGGATTAAACGGTGGAAAACAGGGTGTGACTAGGAGAGGGGTCGGAGTGGAAAAAGAGTGCGAACCAGTGGGGATTAAAACAATGAAAACAATGATTATGTACGCAGACCACAGCGTTAAGCAATACAAGCGAACCTAACGTGATGATCAAAACAGAAGGTCTTATAAGCAGAATTAGAAGCAGACCAACAGTGGTCTTAAATGAAGACTGTCCTTTCTTTTTTCATTTAATCTTCAGACACCAGCACAGGACTTAGCAGATAGTAAGGCCACTAAGATAATGTTTGAATGAAAGATTCTATGGCTTCATAATATTTATAAATCATAGAAATCTAAATTTCTCAAGGTAGCATTTAGATGCCTTCAGAATATGACTGTAATCTCACTATTTAATATTCTACCACCTTCCTGCCTTCACCCCTCATATTTCTTTTTTTAATGATTATTATTGATTTAATAATGATCGACAAGATTGTCGTATAAGAGGAGTACAATTCCATACAGTTCCCACCACCAGAATCCCACATACCCTGCCCTCTATTCCCTGTTCTTTATCCCTCTGGGAGTCTGGGCCAAAATTCTTTTTGGGGAGCACAAGGTGGGAGGTCCGGCTTCTGTAATTGCTTCTCTGCTGGACATGGGTGTTGGCAGGAGGATTCAGACCCCCAGCCTGTTTCTATTTTTCCCAAGTTCATCTCTCATATCTCACCCACTAAAATGTCATGAGCTATTTACTGCTATGATGTGCTCAGACTATTCCTCCTTTTCTGTGAAATATCTTCTCTGCTTGTGTGTTTTTTTACCCCTCAGCCCTCCTGTGAGAAAGTTCTTCCAGATGACTCCACCGCCTCTGTCAAAACAGAGTGCCTTTTTTTCAAGTGTTCCCCTCGCTCTTTGTTCTTTGGTGCGTCGCTTGTGAAAATAAATCATAGCTGGTCACATGCATGCCTCTGTTGCCTGCTCCTTTCAGTTTGCCGGTTTCTCCTGGAAGGAGAGCGGTGAGGCTGCCAGAGATTCAATAAATATTTGTCGGAGGTTAGTGCCTGTGACTTTGCTGCTTGAGGTGATGTTTAGATTTCTGTCCTGCTACATCTAGTCAGGGTTCAGTAGGTTACTTCTGGCCGAGCTAATCAAAGGCATTCAACAGCCCTAACTAGGTGGTCTGGGCCTGCTACAGGCACAGGCCATTAAACTTTATCCTTGGTGTTTTGGTCCTGTTTAATATGCCAGTCATCTTTAAGGAGTTCCTTTCGCTCTCTTTCACTATTTTCGTCTCTCAAATTTGAGTCTGTGGATAAGAAATAGACTGAAAATTTGATATGTGCTGAAAGTCGACACGCTGAACTTGAACATTTCCTTAACTAAGCCTAACTGATGTGTGCGTATTCACTTGGGGGTGAAAAAAACTGAGAACTTTATTTTCCCTTGCCTGAAACTCAACTTTATTTATTTTTTTTTTTTGAAGATTTATTTATTCATTCACAAGTGGTGAAGCAGAGGGTACAGGAGTCCTTCTGTCTCTCCCTCTACTTCCCCTCTCTCCTCTCAATTTCTTTATCATCCAATAATAAATAAATAAAATATTTTTAAAAGGTTGTATTTATCCATTCGTTCATTTATTACTAAGAGAGACAGACTGAGAAGGAGAGAGAGAAGGCCAGAGCACTGCTGAGGCCCAGCTACAGCAAAACCCCAGCTCTGTTTTAAATAGTAATAGGAGCTACCTTGAGATTCGCATATTAAGACTATTGGGAAGAATGAAAAAAAATAACATAAAGGTTGCCAGTTTTTAAACTGAGGGATTTCTTCAAAGAAATAGTGTATTTAAACAATCTATGGACAGATACGGCAAACCAAGTTGAAAAGTCTTAACTTCTAGTCTAAAAAGAAACAACATACTCAAACTCAATGTTCACAACACAGTATTTGTTTTGTCTCATTTGTCTGTTTTTCTCACTGAAGATGCATCACCCTTTTTTCATCACTTTTTTCAGAGAGACACAGTGGCAGAGACAGAGAAAGAGAGGGGAAGAATCATCAAAGCATGGAAACTTGCCCCAGTGCAGTGACAGCTGAGTCTGAGGCTGGTCAGAGACATGGCAAAGCAGACAGGTTTTCATGGGAGCTATTGCCCTGGCCCATCATTGTTTGAATAACAACTCCAGTCATGTGGCACAGAGACAGGATACCATCCTGCTCTGTGTTGTTACTGAACTCTGGTCAAACATTATCTGGTAGTGATAACGTTACCATGTAGGATGACAGAGATGTGACCTTTTAAGTAGCCATGTAATGACAATAGGTTCTATTTCTAGAGTGTTAACTGTCTACGTCTAGAGAGCTGTTAATGTTTCATTCAAATCTTACCCTAATACAGCTAAGTAAACATTATTCTCACATTATGAGTAACAAATTGAAAGGTTAGAAAACTTTTCAATGATCCATGCAGGACTGAAAACTTAAGAAGCTTGGACTCAGTTGGTCTTATTCCAAAACATGTGTTGGTAAAAGATATTACAACCATCTTGTCCGGCAATGACAACTTTTTCTTATTCACATTTCTTTTGAGACTCTGTCTTAAAAAAAAAAACAAACTAAAGAATGTTTTCTTCAGCAGCACAGGTATTAGAATTGGAGCAATACAGAGATCAGTGTGGCCACATGTTAAATGAGCAAGGACTCAGGTTCAAGCCCTGGTCCCCACCTACAGGGGGGTAAGCTTAACAAATGGCGAATCAGGGCTGCAGGTCTCTCTCTCCCTCTCTGTCTCTCCCTTCCTCTCAATTTCCAGCTACTTCTATCCAATAAATAAATAAATATAATTTTTAAAAAACAGAGCTTAGCATGGCCCCTGAATAAAGACAACATGCAAATGTATAAAGTGTTTCGTAGTTTTTTTTTTTCCTCCTCCAGGGTTATTGCTGGGCTCGGTGCCTGCACCATGAATCCACTGCTCCTGGAGGCCATTTTTTTTTTCCCCCTTTTGTTGCCCTTGTTGTAGCTTCGTTGTGGTTATTATTATTGCCCTTGTTGACGCAATTCGTTGTTGGATAGGACAGAGAGAAATGGAGAGAGGAGGGGAAGACAGAGACGGGGAGAGAAACATAGACACCTGCAGACCTGCTTCACCGCCTGTGAAGCGACTCCCCTGCAGGTGGGGAGCCGGGGGCTCGAACCGGGATCCTTACGCCGGTCCCTGCGCTTTGCGCCACATGCGCTTAACCCACTGCGCCACCGCCCGACCCCCTCATAGTTATTTTTAAAAAAATCTAAAGAGATAAACTTAAATTAGTAAATTTAAAGTGTTTTTCTTGCCAATATTTGTATTTAGCCTTTTCTCCTCATACTTGGACTATCACAACAGTCTCCTAACAGATGTCTGTGTTTCAATCAGTTTATCTCTGATCTGTTTTATGTCCTACCCTCCAGGTAAATCTTCACAGAACATGATAGATACTCTTCTCTTCAGAATCCTATGGCTTAAAATCCAATGTCCAGACCTCTTATCCCTTTGAATAACTTGAATATGCTGTTTATATTAGTCATGTGGCTATACTTATACCATCGTGTGGTTCTGCAGTGTGTACACAATGTATATTTCTTCACAGAATGTAAGCACTTTGAGATTTGAGTCCTTAAGTATGTAGCCAAAGTAAACACTTCATGGATGATTATCTAATAGGGAATTTTCCACCAGGCAGCAGAAAAATGCATTTTTATTTGTCCTGTGGTCGACTCTTCAGATGGACTGTGCTTAGTCTTTCTGTACTCTCAAAAGCTACAACCATCTCATCTTGTCACTCAGAGTTCCCCCACCCCCTTAGTCCTTGGGTTGCTTTCTTCTTCTCCTTCTTCTTCTTCTTCTTCTTCTTCTTCTTCTTCTTCTTCTTCTTCTTCTTCTTCTTCTTCTTCTTCTTCTTCTTCTTCCTCTTCTTCTCCTCCTCCTCCTCCTCCTCCTCCTCCTCCTTCCTCTTCTTCCATTCTTTTGTTCGGCTCTCCAGCAACTAAATCTTCCTTCGTTTTGATGGCATATTTCATCTCCAAATATGACTCTCCAACTCTGTTCCTTGGCATGCAGCCTTGGTCTCCGTCATCATTTACTGTCTTATGACTTGTACCAATCATTTTAGATATTCCCTGTGTCACAGTCTGGCAGATGGAACTAACGCCACTGGCCAACCTACCAACTCCCTGCTAGAGAGCATGGGTCAAACACATTAAAGCACTTAGAATTCATTATTCCCAGATTACTGATGGAGTTAACAGAAAGGAAGTCACAGGACTGCTTAGAAAACAAAGTTTAGGTCAATTGGGATACCTTAGAAAAACTTCCATGATGAACTGAAAGAGGTGTTTGAAAAATGAGGCATAAAGTATCATAAGAAGCTTCAGTGCTGTGAGTCTCCCTGCCCCCCCCCAAAAAAAAGATTTTAAAAAGTGTAATAGGTCTTTAGTTTTAGAGTCAAAACAGATTCAATTTCTAGTACAGTTTGGTATAAATATCTAACACATTTTCCTTGAAAGCTGTGGAAAGCGAGAGGGTAGGGGTGATAGAAAGAGTGAAAAAGAGACACCTGCAGCACTGCTTCACCACTTGCAAAGCTTTCCCCCTACGGGGGGGGGGGGGACCTGGATGTCAGGCCTTCAGCCAGCCCCCGCCCCTGCTCTGCTCCATCCTCCATTGCTGATGCTATGGTCTATTTACATAATCATTGTTTTGCCTGAGACACAACCCACCCTGCCTACAGAGAATTAATCCCGCCAGTTAAAACCTTCGCAACCGTTGCTATGGAAGCTTTCTACCTTCCTGCTCTTTCCTTTTCTCCGCCCCCTTTCCTAGTCATTCCTTTCCCAACTTGCCACTTCCATTTCAAAATATATAAAAGCATTGTCTCTGATCAATAAAGACACATTGCGTTCCCACTCTGCCACGAGTTCCTGGTTCCTCTCCCACGTCACTGAGTAAGCAGCAGCCCAGGTTGGCTCCGGTCGAGTTCTCTCCAACCCAGAGAGCACGTGCCCGGGAAGAAACACCCTCACGCTAGCCCAGCACCTGGAGCTCCAAGCCGGGTCCTTGAGCACTGTTCACATGTGTGCTGAACCAAGTAAGCTACCACCTACCCCCCTAGAAGACTTTAAAAAAAAAAAAAAAGAGTGAGGGGTAAAGTGTGGAGAAGACAAGGCATTGTATACAGCATCCAGAACTTCCAAGAACTTAGGAGAGTCACACAGGCTGTTGTAGGAGACCATGAACAAATCTCAGTGGCACCAAGGATGAGATTCCCTGCTTCATGCAGCAGTCAGAATCACAAGAAGACACGACAAGTCTGGCAGTGAAATGATTACATAGTAAAACCTTAAGTTTCCAATCCCAGGGACTATTTATGGCACTGGTATCCCAAAAGTATTAGAAAGAATGGGCTTTCTCTTGCTTAAGATTAAATGGGTATATTTTTATCTGCCTATTCCAATAAGCATTTATTACACTTAATATTATTGGTCTTTAGTAACTTATTATTATTATAAGCCTTATCTCTTTCTAAAATTTAAATTTATTAAGACTTCATTAACTATTCTTTTTAGACATTCTATTAGTTTCATGTGTATAGCGTAGTGATTTGATATATGTATACATATTTCAAAATGTTTTTAAACACTTATTCAAAGGCTAATTAACATCCATTGCCTTTATAAGGAACTGACATCGTTTTTCCTTGTAATGAGAACTTTTTTCTTTCATGTCTTTAATCTTTTTTACATTTTTATTTATAAAATGGAAATATTGATAAGATGGTAGGATAAGAGGGGTACATTTCTGCACAGTGCCCACTCCCAGAACTTCGTATCCCATCCCCTCCCCTGACAGCTTCCCTATTCTTTATGCTTCTCAGAGTATGGACCCAGGGTCATTATGGGATGCAGAAGGTAGAAGGTCTTCTGTAATTGCTTCTCCAATGAACATGGGTGTTGGCAGGTTGATCCATACTCCCAACCTGTCTCTCATAATGAGAACTTTTAAGAACTATTCTCCTGGGGACTTGGCAGTGGTGTAAACAGTTGAATGCACACATTACAATGTGCAAGGACCTGGATTCAAGTCCATAGTCCCCACTTGCAGGGGAACTTAACTAGTGGTAAAGCAGAGCTGTAAGTGTCTTTCTTTCTCTTGCCCTCTCTATCTCCTCTTCCCTCTCAATTCTTTCTGTCCTATTAAGTAAATATAATAAATTTCAATGAAGATCTATTACACGTTTCAAATACAAAATATAAGATTGTCAATTATAATCACCATGCCACCCATTACATGTTCAGGGTTTATCTTCTGACTGGAAGTTTGTACCACAAGTGATTTTTTTTTTCTTCTTTTCTGAGTAACACACAGCTCTTGCTAATGTCTTACTGATGGTGATTTAGTGGGAAACAAATGCCAGTAATGTTAAGATTTTCAGGAATTTGTATAATTGCTTACAATTATACAAGAGGTTTGATAGCTAAAGCTGTATGAATGGTCCATGCAGTACTTCAAGTCAAAACAGAGAGAAACAGCTATGTGAGAGAGACGGAGATGTCAATTGGGTGATCGGGTCCCCAAGCAAATGCTTATCAGCTGGGAGGAGGAAGCAGGTGAGGCAGTCACTAAACACAGAGGAAAGTGACTAAAATTCAGAGGCCAGATTTCCTTTTCAATACTTCAAGTGTTTTATCAAGAAACAGGACCAGACCCACCTCACATATCAGTACCACAGCTTTTAAGTGTATATTTGAACAATATGTGCTTTGTATAGTTATTTTCACTTCCCAATTTTGATCCTTCTTATAAAATTCCTAGAAAAAAATACCTCAGCGATGTGCACATCACAAGAGGCATCTGAAAATAGAGAGAGACAGCTGGCACCGGTGCCGATTCTGCACAAAGCTGAGGGCCAGGGCCCGCCCGCCCATTTGGAGGTGAGCCCTTGTTCTAGATGGGCTTGGGGGAGAGGGCTGGAAGGTTGTCAGAATAAGCACACCATTTTCCTAAGCAAAGATGCCAGGCAAGGGAACAGGGTTGTTAGTGGACTAGAGCTGATGGGGAAGAGAGAAACTTACTCAACAACAAAAACACACTAGATGACCAAAGATAGACGTGGTAAGCAGATTCCCCAGTGGGAAAATCATCTCGGGTGCTGGGTGGTGGCACGGCGTGATAAGTACACATGGAGCAAAGTGCACAGAACCACGCAAGGATCCAATTCGAGCCCCCAGCTCCCCACCTGCAGGGGAATCACTTCACAAGCAGTGAAGCAGGTCTGCAGGTGTCTGTCTTTCTCTCCCCCTCTTTGTCTTCCCCTGCTCTCTCGATTTCTCTCTGTCCTATCCAACAATAACAATAATAACAACAACAAGGGTAACAAAGTGGGAAAATTGATATTTCTTCCTTCCATGACAACATTCTAGCGATCTAGCCATGCCAATTAATTAATATCCCAGCACCCTAAAGACCATTCACCCCAACTCATGAACTTCAGTGATCCCGCAAATTAAGAATGGGAGGACAGAGATCACATTTCTTAATGTAAACTTATTTTATCCTGATTTGGGTGAAATACCAAAAATGCCTGGTGGTAGCAATGTAGACTGTTTGTTTTACTTAACTTGCAGAGAGGCATTTATCTTTAGAATGAGCGTTTCTTCTATAAAAATATACATAATTTGGAAGCTGGGTGGTAGCACAGTGGGTTAAGAGCACATGGCAAGAAGCACAGGACCAGAGTAAGGATCCCGGTTCAAGCTTCTGGATCCCCACTTGCAAGGAGGTCGCTTCACAAGCAGTGAAGCAGGTCTGTGGGTATCTTTCTTTCCCTCCTCTCTCAATTTTTCTGTCCTAATCCAACAACAACAACAGCAATAACAACAACAAGGGCAACAAAATGGGAAAAATGGCCTCCAGGAGCAGTGGATTTGTAGTGCAGGCACTGAGCCCCAGCAATAACCCTGGAGACAATACACACACACACACACACACACACACACACAATTCTTATGCATAATTATTTGAAAGTATAAGATAAATCCAAGAGTATCAAAAGGAAGTAACAAACAATTCTTCTCCTAAAAAGTGAAGGACTATAAGAAAAACTAAAACACAACATACGAGTCAGAAACCCAGAAAGGAATTTAAACTGTGACCTGTCTGAATGAAGATTCTGTAATGTGCACGTAAACCAACTGCCACCAAGATCGAGTCTAAACATTAAAGAAATGTTTCATTAGTGATTTAATAATGATTAATAAGACTGTAAGATCACAGGGGGACAATTCCACACAGTTCCCACCACCAGAGTTCCATGTCCCATTCCCTCCATTGGAAGCTTCCCTGTTCTTTATCCCTCTGGGAGTCTGGGCCAAAATTCTTTATGGGGAGCAGAAGGTGGAACATCTGGCTTCTGTCATTGCTTCTCCGCTGGACATGGGTGTTGGCAAGTGGATCCATCCCCCCAGCCTGTGTCTGACTGTCCCTAGTGGGGCAGGGCTCTGGGGAGGTGGGGTTCCAGGACACATGGGTGAGGTCGTCTGCCCAGGGAAGTCAGGATGGCATCATGGTATTGTCTTTGGTGGCTGAAAGGCAGTAAGACATAAAGAAAGACAAAATGTTTAATGAACAGGAAACATGATGCAGAACTAGAGCAGATGAAATTAGGGATCTTCTGATGGGAAGAAGTTAGGAAGTCTACTTGAGGCCTGTTCTAAGGGGCCCATGACTTTACTAATGTTTCCTGAGCCTGGTAGCTAACAGGTTGACTAAAAACACTGTCTGGTCTATACTTTAGCGTTTTGTAGAAGGTGATCTACATGTAGACATAGGACTTTCATCTATGCCTCTTAATGCGCTAGATTTGCAGCTAGACCTGCGCAGTCTACAGCCTTTATGGACAGACCACAAGTTTTAGAGCTTTGCAGCTGAGACTCACTGAGCCATACACGAGCAACCTTGATCTCTCCTCGCTACTCCATAGATTGCATCTGGTGACCAAGTTCTACCTACGTACCTAGAACAGTCTGTTTCTTACAAGCTCATTTCTAGCCCCCAAAAAATCCAGAGGAGCTCTTTAGTAAGACAGACTGAAGGGCTTGGGTTGTAGCCCCTGAGTTTGCCTTCCAACTTGCTGGTAACTAGTCTCATCTTTCATCTTCCATTCTCCAGACTTCTCCCTCATTACCTTCTCCAAGCAAATGCTCCATGTGTCCTGCCTTTTGGCTCACTATCTTCCTGTTCCGTTGTGTTTGGACCACACAGGTCTCCACAGGGAGCATGCACGGACTGGCAAAATGTAAGGAGAGCCCCTTCCTTCCCTTTGACCCCCAGCAACAGCGTTCTTCACGCCCTTGTGAGCACAGTTTCCTCCACTAAGAGTTGAGTTGTGCCCTGGCACCTAGACACAGAGAATGGGCTCAGACATTGTCATTTTGACCTTTTCTGGCTTGTTTGTTTGTTGTTTTTGTTTTGCCTCCAGATTTATCCCTGGGGTTTGATGCCTGTACTGTGAATCCACTGCTCCTGGAGGCCATTTTTTTCCCTATTATTGCTGTTGTTGCATAGGACAGAGAGAAATGGAGAGAGGAAGGGAAGACAGACAAGGAGAGAGAAAGACAGACACCTGCAGACCTGCTTCACCACCTGTGAAGTGAGCACCCTGCAGGTGGGGAGCCGGGGGCTTGAACTGAGATCCTTGCACTGGTCCTTGAGCTTCATGCCATGTGCGCTGAAGCCGTCATGCTACCACCTGGCCCCCATTTTGATTTTTTTCTTCTTCCTCAGGAACAACTGCTAGTTCACCAGAGCACAGAGCTTGTAAATAAACAAATGAATAGGGCAGAGAAGAAAGTTAATTTCAGGTGTTATTCCAGTCTTAACGTCGTCCTTGCTAACATCCTGGTAATTGGCTTTAACCTGAAATAACCAGAAAGCCTGGATTTGCAGGAAAAATAAACTTAACCGTAAAACATTTTAAAATTATGCTCGCAGGATTCATGCCAAAGTTTTAGGCTTTCAAGCTCTCATTCACATAGCTACAGACCAGGAAGGTTTCTAATTTCTCCCATGTGTATAATCAAACTTGTAACTGCAAGGTCTGTTGGTAATTAAGGAACTTAAAGCTTTCAAGTCATTGGAGTCTCTTTCTAAGCTCACAGGAAAATGGGCTTTTTTTTTTTTTTTTTTTTTTTTTTTAGGATAGCTAGAGTTCTAGCCTTAGTAACAGTCTCAGCATAAACCCAACTGCTAGTGGAAAACTAGAGAATGATAAAGAAGGAGCCAAGTGGTGGCGCACCTGGTTAAGTGCACACATTACAGTGCACAAGAACACAGGTTCAAGCCCCCCCCCCCCGGTCCCCACGTGCACAGGGAAAGCATCATGAGTAGTGAAGCGGGGCTGCAGGTGTCTCTCTGTCTCCTTCGCTATCTCCCCTCCCCCTCTCAATTTCTCTGTCTCTATCCAGTAATAATTTTTTTTTCAGTAATAAAATCTTTAAAACTTTTTCAAAGAATTGGCAATGAGAATGGAAATAGGGTGTGTAGAGATAGGGTGATGGTTTTGAAAAATACTTCCATACTTGAGGATTAGTGATCCCAGCTTCAAGCCGTAGAATAACATAAGCCAGTGCTGAGCAGTACCCTGGGTGGTGGTGGTGGTGTGTGTGTGTGTGGGGGGGGGGGTATATATACAGGAAATGCAATTATTGGATGTTTTCTTGCTTGGTTTTACTCCTGATGTTTCTTTTTTTTCCCTTTTTTTTTTTAATTTGCCTCAGGGTTATCGCTGGGGCTCAGTGCTGACACTATGAATCCACTGCTCCTGGATGCCATTTTTTCCCCGTTTTATTGGATAGGACAGAGAGAAAATGAGAGGGGAGAAGAGATAGAGAGGGAGAGAAAAAGAGAGACACCTGTAGACCTCCTTTACCACTTGTGAAGTGACCCCCACACCCCCACAGATGGGGAACCAGGGGCTTGAACTCTGATCCGTGCGTCATACTATGTGTGCTTAACCCAGTGTACCACCACCCAGCCCCCTGTTTTTTTTTTTTTAATAAATGTATTTATTTTAATGAGAGAGATACAGAGGGAGGAGAGACTAGAGATGGAGAGACCAGAACATTCCTCAGCTCTGGCTGGGGATTGTGGGTAAGACAGTGCTGGAAATGGAACCTGGCTCTTTGGAGCCTCAGGCATAAAAGTCTGTCCATAGCCATTATGCTGTCTCCCCAACTCCTGATGCTTCTTGATTATTTCCTTCCCCTCGTTTCATACTGAGAAATGTGGATGCTGCCTTGAGCACATATATGTAAACATATATATTAAATTACATTTATTTTCTTGTGACTTAAAAACTTTTTTTTTTTTTGTCTTTCACCTCTTATGTATTCAATGACTTAGGAGATGGAAGTGATTATGGGCTTCCATTTTTGTTGTTGCTGTTTTTAATTGATTTAAAAACTATTTTGTGGGGAGACATATAGTACTGATCCTAAGATGACAAGTTCAAAGGTTAAACTGGAGTGAAATTGCTACTCCTCTCTGTGTAATTGGCCTTGGCTGATCGCAACTCCCAGTACCTCAGTTTGCTCATGTGCTTAGCTTAACTATTGTAAGTTTTGTGCAAGATACTTTCTAAGTCTCAAAATTCTCTTGATATAGAGATAATAATATCGAAACCGTTGGGCTTTCAGAACCGTCTATGAAATGGCATATGCAAAGTGCTTGGTCCCTAGTTTGTAGTAAGAGGTCAGAATAATAGGTATTACCATGCTAAGAATCTGGAGTTAAGAACATGAGAAACACTGGTTCCAGTACTTGGCTCAGTGGATGGAATACACAGACCCTGGGTAAAACCCTTGCCCTGTATGAAAGCACCGACAGAGCCCTGTGAATGGTAGGGCAGTGCTTTGTTCTCTCCTCCGTCCCTGGCTTTCTCTCTCCCTCCCCCTTTCGTGTATATCATTCCTGCATCCATGTGTAGAGGTGACTCAGTCATATTGTACATGTTCAAGGTTTGGGGCTTATTTCCTTCCACCACATTTTTAAAAAGGGGGGGGAGAGGTTGTGGGAGTTGGGTGGTAGCTCAGCGGGTTAAGCCCAAGTAGCGCCGAGCCCCCGGCTCACTCCCCACCTGCAGGAGAGTCGCTTCACAGGCGGTGAAGCGGGTCTGCAGGTGTCTGTCTCTCCCCCTCTCTGTCTTCCCCTCCTCTCTCCATTTCTCTCTGTCCTATCCAACAACAATAATAACTACAACAATAAAAAAGGGCAACAAAAGGAAATAAATTAATTAATTAAAAGATGGGTTGTGTGTGCCAGGTGATGTCACACCCAATTAAGCACCTATATAAACATGTGCAAGGACCTGGGTTCAAGTCCCTGCTCCCCATCTGCAGGGGGAATGCTTCATGAGCAGTGAAGCAAGCCTGCAGGTGACTGTCTTTCCCCCACCCTCTCTATCTCCTCTCCCCTCTCAATCTCTCTCTCTGTCCTATCAAATAAAAATAGAAAGAAACAAAAAGTGGGGGTAAATAGCATAATGTTTATGCGAAGAGACTGTCACGACTGAGGCTCCAAGGTCCCGGGTTCAATTCCCCACACCACCATAAACCAGAGTTGAGCAGTGCTCCGGTAAAAGAAATAAGTGGGGCGCTGGTGGGCGGTGGTGCACCTGGTTGAGCGCACATGTTACAATGTGCAAGGACGCGATTCAAGCCCTCGGTCCCCACCTGCAGGGGGAAAGCTTTGCAAGTGGTGAAGCAGAGCTGCAGGTGTCTCTATAGCCCTCTCTATCACACCCTTCCCTCTTGATTTCTGGCTATCTCTAGCCAATAAATAAATAAAGATAATACAAAAGAAAAAGAATATGAAAAAGTTGCTCTGACCCCAAGAAATCTATATAAGCTGCTTTTTTTTTTTTTTTTTTTTTTGCCTCCAGGGTTATCGCTGGGCTTGGTACCTGCACTATGAATCCACTGCTCCTGGAGACCTTTTTTTTTTTTTCCTTTTTGTTGCCCTGTTGTTCATCGTTGCTGTTATTATTCTTGTTGTTATTACTGTTGTTGTTGTTGGATAGGACAAAGAGAAATCAAGAGAGGAGGTGAAGAAAGGCAGGGAGAGAAAAAGACAGACACCTGCAGACCTGCTGGGAATCCATGAAGCAACCCCCTGCAGATGCAGAGGCGGGGGCTTGAACCAGGATCCTTACACGGGTCCTAGCACTTGGCACCATGTGCACTTAACCCAGTACGCTACCACCCAACCCCTATATAAGCTTTAAAACAGGTCTTTGAATTGTTGAGCTAAACACCTGCAAATCCTCCTCCTTCATTTAGTCCAGGAAATGGTGTGCTTCCTGACTCATGTGAATAACACATAGGTGACTGTGTGATACTCCCACGAACCACAGAGCTATGTGACTCGGACAGGGTTTTGCCAAATAAGTTAAGTAGTTTGAAAGGTAGGATGATTGTGAGTCTCTGTTATCCACAGAAAGGCATCATTATATATATATATATATATATATATATATATATATCAGGCATCAGATATAGCACATACTTCACAAACACTTGGAATTAAATGAGACTTCTGGATCATTTATGATTGACTTGTCGTTCTGTTGTTTTTGTTGCTGTTGTTGTCGCTGCCAGCCCTGGAAAGACAGAGGGAAGACAGGAAAGACATTGCATCACGAAGGCTTCATTCACTATGGCAACGTGGAATATTCTTACAGGCATCAGGTGGTTTGTAGTTTTCATTTGTTTGATATATATATTTAACTCTGCTAGATACCACAAAGAAAAATGATGAAGATTATTTCAACAGGTATTCTAGTGAGCGTCCTTCTCTTAGGGAAAGTTTTGATGGTATAAGCATCAAACTTTCCACATCTCCAGTTCCTTTCACTGTATTGTAGTTATGTTTCTTGAGAAATTCCATTACTCGTCTCTTGGGTAACACTGTATTTAAGGATATTGTCATTTTTGTTATTTTTATCCAATGATGGCCACATGCAGTTCCAGATTCAGGCTTTACTTTCAGAATTTGAAGCCAGTGAAATCTTAGTCACTGTTGACTAGAAGTACAGTTTATAGTTTGCTGTATCCTCTGTTTTCAGTGCCATAATCTTAGAGCCAAATTTAATTTAATTATGGCAACCGTTATGAAGTTCTTATACTAGACACGTGGAAATCTCTCTTTCTTTTGCTTTCATTATTGACCCTACATGTAAGTTTTCATGTAGCCAATATACTGATTCTCATATACGTATATACCTTTAGGTTGATTGTCTCATACTGAAAGAACTAGAGAATAAATATTAAAATAAAATCTCCTAAGGGCTTCTATTGACTGTACTGGGCTCTGAAATATCCTATGCTGTTGTCCCCTGGGAAACAATTAGACACTGAGAGTGTCCTCCTGTGGTGCAACCAACCTTTCTTATAACTGAAAGAAGCCGTGCTTGTTGGACTTTTTTCCTTACCATGTCAGATCTTATTTTACTGGCTTCAGCCACTTAGGAACCAACATTCTAATTTGTGGTAGGTCTTTAGGAAATAAGATAATTAACATCAGAATGCCTTACATTAAGTTGGTATGTCACAAGCAGTCCATAACATAGAGCAAAATTTGTCCAAAGTAATGAGCTGTTTCCTATGCCATCCCTTCTCCTCTTTCTAACTATCTCAAGGAACTGTTAAATCCTCAGAAACCCTCCTGATAGTTGTCTGCACACTTCAGAAAAGTGAGAATTTGTGGTTAGGCCAATGTATCCCCAGCTTCAGACCCATGTAAACCAGAATTTTTTTTTTAAGATGGTCATTCCACCGCACTAAACTAATGAAGAGTTCTAACTTGGAACTGTGTGTCCCTCAGGGGGGGCTGTGGACTTAAAACCTATTCTAGAACCAAACTAGGTCCCATACCCACAGTCTCCCTACTCCCCTTTTCAGGTGTGTGTTACCTAGTTGCCTAGAGGTACATGAAAGATCCCCCAAACAGATGGGCTTTCCCTTTATGTGTTCCTTTCCACTTGGGTGGGAGAAGCACAGCTGCATCAAGCGGTTTTGTGTATATTTCCTAAATGCAGTCACAGCTTTTCATCTGCTTTGAGCGGGGAGCCGGAATCTGGAAGCAGCAGACTTCTAAGCCCATTAAACACTAAGTTCTCCTTATCCTTCCAGTAGTGCGGGCAGGCTTATTAACAATGACTGCAGCCTTTAAGAACATTATTCTCTGACCATATAGCAGTTGGATCTCTAAAGTCGTCAGGGGTAGGGTTGCTATTACAACAAACACTCCAGAACCTGGAAGAAATAGAAAAGTTCCTAGACACATACAACCTTCCAAAACTGAACCAAGAGGAGCTAGAAAACATGAACAGACCAGTCACAGCCATAGAAATCAAAAGTTATCAAGAACCTTCCTAACAATAAAAGCACTGAAACAGGGAGTCGGGCGGTAGCGCAGCGGGTTAAGCACAGGTGGTGCAAAACAAAAGGACAGGCGGAGGAATCCTGGTTCAATCCCCCGGCTCCCCACCTACAGGAGAATCACTTCACAGGCGGTGAAGCAGGTCTGCAGGTGTCTGTCTTTCTCTCCTCCTCTCTGTCTTCCCCTCCTCTCTCCATTTCTTTCTGTCCTATCCAACAACAATAACTGCAACAATAAAACAAGGGCAACAAAATGAAATAAATACTTTTTTAAAAAAGTAAAAAAAAAAAAAAAAAGCACTGAAACAGATTTTTTTTTTTAAATGCCTCCAGGGTTATCACTGGGGCTTGATGCCAGAACTATGAATCCACTGCTCCTGGTGGCCATTTTTTCCATTTTATTGAATAGGACAAAGAGAATTTGAAAGAGGAGGGGGAGGTAAAGAAGGAGAGAGAAAAAGAAACACCTACAGAAATCAGTCCTATTCACTATAGCAGCAAAAACAATAAAATATCTAGGAATAAGCCTAAGAAAAGAAGTGAAAGACGTGTACACTGAAAACAACAAGTCTTTATTCAAGGAAACAGAAAAGGACACAAAGAGTGAAAAGATATTCCATGTTCATGGTTTGGAAGAATTAACATCATCATAATGAATATTCTTCCCCGAACTGTATACAAATTTAATACAATCCTCATCAAGTTTTCTTCCCCTCCTCCCCCCTTTTTTTTTAGAATAGAGCAAAAGCTACAAATGTTTATCTGGAACCAGAAAATACCCAGAACTGCTAAAGCAATCTTGAGGGGAAAAAAAGAGCAGAAATGAAAGCATTAAAATCTCAGATCTCAAACTGTATTCTTGGGCCATTGTAATCAAAACTGCCTAGTACTGGAACAAAAATCGAAACACTGACCAGTGGAACAGAATTGGGAGCCCAGAAATAAGCCCCCACACCAATGATTTTGACAAGGGTGTTCAAACTATTAAATGGAGGTAGTCTCTTCTCAAATAGTGTTGAGAAAATTGGGCTGAAACATGCAGAATAATGAAACTGAACCACTACATTTCACTAGACACAAAAGTAAATTCTAAATGTCTCAGACTTAGATGTTAGACCAGAAACTATCAAATACTTAGAGGAAAATATTAGCAGAACTCTGTTCCATCTATGTTTGATAGGCATCTTCAATCATACAAGCCCAATTGCAAGGAAGACAGAATAAAAAGTAAATCCATGGGACTATATCAAACTCCAAAATTGCTACACAGCAAAAGAAACCACCCAAACAAAGAGACTCCTTACAGAATGGGAGATCTCTATATGCTATACATCAGATAAGAGACTATTAACCAAAATATATAAAGAGCTCACCAAACTCAACAACAGGAAAACAAATTACCCCATCCAAAAATGGGGAGAGGACATGAACAGAATAGTCACCACAGATGCTATCTGAAAGGCTGAGAAACATATAGAGAAAAAAAATGCTCCAAGTCTTTGTCAGAAAATGCAAATAAAGATAACAGTGAGATACCACTTCACTCCTGTGGAATGCCATACACCAGAAAAGATAGTAGCAGCAAATGCTGGAGAGGTGCTCCGGACAAAAGAACCCTCCTACACTGCTGGTAGGAATGTAAATTGGTCCAAACCTCTCAGAAGACTAGAAATGGACCTATCCTATCACTTCACAATTCCTCTCCTCGGAATATAATCTAAGGAATCAAACACACTCATCCGAAAGATCTGTGTTCATCTACGTGCAAAGCAGCACAAATTATAAAAGCCAAGAACTGGAAGCAACCTAGGTGTCAAACAACAGATGTGAGTGAGTGACTATGCAAGATATGGTCTATATACTCAAAAGAACACTACTCAGCTATTAAAAATGGTGAATCAAGCTTCTTCACCTCATCTTGGATGGAGCTTGAAAAAATCACGTTAAGTGAGATAAGCTAGAAACAGAAGTATGAATATGGGATGATCTCACTCATGGGCAGAAGTTGAAAAATAAGGATGGAAAGGAGAAACACAAAGCAGAAGTTGGACGAGGTTTGAAGTATTGCACCAATGTAAAAGGAAGGGTGGGTTCTCAGGTCCACCTTAGGGGGGATGTGTCTTTGGTGTCTCAGGTCCACCTTAGGGGGGATGTGACTTTGGGTGGTGGAAAGGGTGTTCAAATATACTTCTATGAACTTATAACCTTATAAATTACTGTTTAGTCAATATTATCGGGGGAAAATAAATCAAATGTTTCAAGCTCTTTACCTAGACTTCAGCTCTGAGTGTATATTATTTTAGTCTAAGCATTTAATGTATCAAATTTGTAAACTGATTGAATTCTGACGGTGGGATTAAATTGTTAAGGCATTTCTAAAAATAACTTTTTTTTTCTTTCAAATACTAAGATACCTATAGCCTTAGTTAGACCAGACAGACCAAAATCATGTGGTGTTCTCAGTATCTAAAATACAGTTATTAGGAGATAGCACTAAATGATAGAATTCACGATGAAGTCAAGTATTGTATGGTAAATCCTGACTATGGGATTTTTCAAAGAAAGCCAAGTTCCCAAATAACTTTGTTATAATAATAACTATGTATTGCCTTCTTAAACTCTTAAGACTACAAGGAATCTTCCCCATTCTCTTAAAAATCTGTATTTCTCCCAGCCCTGGAACCTCTGGGACCTTGGTTGTCTTTCTTCCTTTCTTTCTTTCTTTCTTTCTTTCTTTCTTTCTTTCTTTCTTTCTTTCTTTCTTTCTTTCTTTCTTTCTTTCATCCTTATAAAAAGGAAACACTGACAAAACCATAGGATAAGAGACCTTGCTTGTATTTCTTGATGTCCCTCCTCTGGATCCCTTACCCTGTGACGCTCGCTGCCTCTGCTGCCCTCAACAACATCAAAGTGCCACAAGGCCATATTATGTTGCCACTGCCTTTTCACTTCGGATTGTATCCTTGTATCCAGAATCGCCCAGCCAGATTGTATCCTTGTATCCAGAGTCGCCCAGCCAGAGAAAGAAGCTGGGTCAGCAGTGGAGTGAAGCATATGGCCGAGGAATCCACTTGTTTACACCCTTCCTATTTTTGTTCTAACTAATAAGAATCTTTAGAACAGAAAGGAAGGCCAGCCAGTACCTCACCTGGATAGCGTGCTGCTTTGCACTATTATACTGGGGACCACGGGGAAGGGGAGGGGCTTCAGGTGTTGTGGTATCTTTCCCTTTTTCCTTCTGTTTCTGTCTGGAGAAGTCAGCCCAGAGCAATGAAGCCCTCACAGTGATAGAAAAAAAACCAAGGGAGGCCGTGCAGTTAGTTCAGTGGGTTAAAGTGGACATGCAGTTAGTTTAGTGGGTTAAAGTGGACAGACCTGAAGTAAGATCGTGATTTGAGCCCCCGGCTCCCCACCTACGGGGGGGGGGTGGAGGGGTCTCTTCACAGGTGGTGAAGCAGGTCTGCAGGCCTCTGTCTCTCTCTCCCCATCTCTGTCTTGCCCTCCTCTCTCCATTTCTATAACAAATATGAATGAATATCAACTATGAACTTGAGGTTAAAGCACACCAAGTGCTATAAAGTCATAAAAGGAAGTGAAGAAAAAGGCTGGAAGGAGGAGTCTTCTAGAAACCCATGTTATATATAACAAAACTTTGTTGTGGGCCTGACCTCTGTGCATTTTCTGTTTCTGTCTCTTGCTGCTCAGTATTCACATCTGTGATTCCCACATATGGTACAGGATTCCTATTTCCAGCCTGCTAGAAGCATGCTCCATGCACATAGTAACAGAATTATTTGAATGAGTTTGCTTAATGTTGTTTTACTTTGTTTTACTCACACTCCAGTGGCTCCGTCTCAACATAATTCTCATAAACAGAGATTTTTCACATATCTAGTGAATCACATCTTGTAAAAATCTTCCCTACAATTTAACCTAACTTTAATGGTCTTTCTTTTTTTTTTTTTTTTTTTTTTTTACCAAGAAACTGGTCTATCCTTAAAAACAGAACAACAAAAGTTAGTATTTTATGTAGCTAGTCTCTTTTCAGAAGTAAGTCTTTGAGATAATGTTCTCAGTTTTTGAACTTTGCTATTTTTATCTGCAGTTGATTTTATAAAGCATATTTTGAAAAAAATAAAATACATTTTGAAAGAGCTGGCCTCATAGTGACAGGAAATGAAAGGCACTTGTCATGGTGGTTTTTTTTCTTAATTTGATCTACTTTTAAGCAAACAAGTCCTTTTCTTTTTCATGAAAAGGCTACTTAAAACCCCTATATGTTTGTGGAGACTTTGGGAATTGCTCAAGTTTCATCAGATAATAAAACATGCTTCTCATAAATACGTAAGGACCTTATAATGGCGGAGATATTTCCATAAAATGTTCTGCGTAACAGACAGGAATTTCCATAAACCTGATATGTCTACAGCAGCTGAATTCCACCGACATTTTTCCAGTGAGTGGAGCCAGAAAAATCAAAGATAAATTAACTTTCAGGTAAGTCTGACATTCCTTTAGCTATATGACAAAGTTGATGGATGCAAGAGACCGCTTCTGAAAGTAGACTAATTCAAAAAAAAAAAAAAAAAAAAGCCAAAGAATTAAGCTGGAACACAAGTCCTTCCACTTGGAATCATTAACTCTGTTGAGAAGAACAACACACACTCGATGCTGAGGGTGGGTTTCTGCCTATGGTTCTGAATATTCCTTCAGGACAATGAAGACAATCTTGGGAGAGTTGCCCCTAAAATACAAAGCTGGATTGCTTTTTAGTAACTTTTAATTTAAAAAAGTCAAAAGGCCAAGTCAAAATCTGCATATCCCCCCAAGTCAGGCTAGCACTACCAGTCCACAAAAGGTCAGTAACACTAGAGCAAAAAGCAGCACACCCAGAAAGAGCAGGTTACCGAGCACAAGAAACACTGGTTGGGGCCTGGGTGGTGGCGCACCTGGTGGAGCACACGCATTACAATGCGATAGGACTCGGGTTCGAGCCTCTGGTCCCCACCTGCAGGGGGAAAGCTTTGCAAGTGGTGAAGCAGTGCTGCAGGTGTCTCTCTGTCTCTCTCTCTCTCTCTTTATCATCCCCTTCCCTCCTGATTTCAAGCTGTCTCTATCCAATAAATAAAAATGATAAATAAAAAGAAACACTGGTTCAAGTCCCCACTCCCCACCCATAAGGAGGAGGCTTCACAAGCAGTGAAGCAGGGCTGCACATGACTCTCTTTTTCTCTCCCTCTCTAACTCCCTCTCTTCTCTCAATTTCTCACTGTCCTATACAAAAAACCTAAATCACTAAAATTTGAAAAGAGAGGCAACAAAAAGATAAAGAACAAGCAACTCTCTAGGAGAAATTGGCTACAGCCCAGCTGACTAATTCCCTCTGGCTCCACTGCGGGCTGCCTAGACCCACCTCTATTGCCAGTCTACACAGGGGAACACGAGGACAGGTAGCATAGCAGAGATGTGGCCACTGATTCTAGAATAAAAGACTAGGCCAACAGGTAACAGACAACACTGAAATTCCTGGTTTATAGGAAGTTATCTTTATATCAACGTTTTCTGTAAAAATTTACCCTCTTGGCTGGGAGATGCAAAGGTATGTGAGCTCCCCATATTACAAGGTGCAAGGACCTGGGTCCAGTTTCCTGCTTCCCACCCGCAGGGGGGGAGCTTCACAAGTCGTGAGGCAGGGCTGCAGGTGTCTCTCTCTGCCCTTCTCTACCTCTCTTTTCCTTCTCCATAGCTCCCTGTTTCTATCCAATAATAAATAATAAATGAAATAAAGTATATATTTTTAAAATTTCTTTATTGGGGAATTAATGTTTTACATTTGACAGTAAATACAGTAGTTTGTACATGCATAATATTCCCCAGTTTCCCATATAACAATACAACCCCCATTAGGTCCTCTGTCATCCTTCTTGGACCTGTCTTCTCCCCACCCACCCACCCCAGAGTCTTTTACTTTGTTGCGATACACCAATTCCATTTCAGGTTCTACTTGAGTTTTGTTTTGTTTTTTCTCATCTTGTTTTTTTTCAACTTCTGCCTGAGAGTGAGATCATCCCATATTCATCCTTCCGTTTCTGACTTATTTCACTTAACATGAATTTTTCAAGGTCCATCCAAGATTGGCTGAAAATGGTGAAGTCACCATTTTTTATAGCTGAGTAGTATTCCATTGTGTATATAGACCACAACTTCCTCAGCCACTCATCTATTGTTGGACACCTGGGTTGCTTCCAGGTTTTGGCTATTACAAATTGTGCTACTAAGAACTTATGTGTACACAGATCTTTTTGGATGGGTGTGTTGGGTTCCTTAGGATATATCCCCAGGAAAGGAATTGCAGGATCAAAGGGTAGGTCTATTTCTAGCCTTCTGAGAGTTCTCCAGACTGTTCTCCACAGAGGTTGGACCAATTGACATTCTCACCAGCAGTGCAGGAGGGTTCATTTGACCCCACACCCTCTCCAGCATTTGCTGCTGTTACCTTTTCTGATGTATGACATTCTCACAGGAGTGAAATGGTATCTCATTGTCGTCTTTATTTGCATTTCTCTGACAATCAGAGACTTGGAGCATTTTTTCATGTGTTTCTCGGCCTTCTGGATCTCTTCTGTGGTGAATATTCTGTCCATGTCCTCCGCCCATTTTTGGATAGGGTTGTTTGTTGTCTTGTTGTTGAGTTTGGCAAGCTCTTTATATATGTTGGTTATTAAACTCTTGTCTGATGTATGGCATGTAAAAATCTTCTCCCATTCTGTGAGGGGTCTCTTGGTTTGGGTAGTGGTTTCTTTTGTTGTGAAGAAGCTTTTTAATTTGATGTAGTCCCATTTTCTGAAAGGACGGAAGGAAGGAAGGAAGGAAGGAAGGAAGGAAGGAAGGAAGGAAGGAAGGAAGGAAGAAAGGAAGATCTGCTGAAAGCAGAAGAATGGTGAAGGCATAAAATCTTGGTGAGCACACTCCTCGCAACAAAATAACAACACAATAATAATAATAATAGATAAAACCTAACACTAGGAAAGAAAGTGTAGAAAGGCTTGCCAAGAATGAGCAGATCTGAGATTTTTATCGCCTTCCTCCACTAGGGAATTCAGGAATGCCTGAACCACATTCAGTGTTGGTTTCTGGTTTATGTTTAACCTTTGGGTGTGTGTGTGGTGTAAAGAATGTTTGCTATCACAGTTACCCCAATAAAATGTGGCAGCTTAGAAATGTGACACTATTTACCAACCGGCAGGCCAGAGTCTAAAGACTGTTATCAATTAAGCAATTATCACAGTAACCATTATAGTGGTTATTGTTGTTTATATTGATACTCAACAATGCAATATAACAGTAATGATCTTGCAAGATGCTTATGCCATTAGCTTAATGTAGCAACATCTGAATATATCCACGGTGTCAATTTAATGTAGATTATTGATGGCATTTGAAAAGTTTAGATGACTAATAGTTTAGAATTTGGGGCCATATAGTACTTCTTGTTATTACAGGCAAAACTCCTGGAAATGGAGTTTAGAGCACCGACTGTTATTCTGAAACAACAGTTCAGCAGCTTGTCCACGGTGAACCAAAGCACAAGCTTTTAGCCTAGAAAGATTGTGCTCTTTGCTGGGAAAAGAAAAGGTATTCACAGGGGGGACCAGCCTCATCAGCCCTAGTCTGAAGAGGAAATGCATGGCCAACACACTTGGAAAATGTATATAAATCAGTTTCTGAGGAAGTTGGCCTGCTACTTCATTCATTCACTCATATAATATTTATATATATATGTATATGTAATATATATTATATATGTGTGTGCATATACATATATACATATACATATATATACAATATACACACACATATATATATAGACACACACACACACACACACACACACATATATATATATATCATATGACTGTTCAGCTTTGTCTTATGGTAGTGTAAGGGATTGAACCTAGGATGTCTGGGCTTCTGGTATGAGAGTCTGTTTACATAACCATCATGCTTTGCCCCCTGCCCATGTACACTCCCTATTCCTCTATTCATAGGATGTTTATTGATGTTCCCTATATGTGCACCCAAAGATCTAAGCTGCAAACACAATTCTGAAAAGCAGAAGAAAAAGGAAGAGAAAAAAGGGAGAAGATGATAATGATAATAATAATTGGCAGTCACACACCTAGTTAAAGCCACATATTATAAGAGTAAGGGCCTGGGTTTGAGACCCCAAGCCCCACCTGCAGGGGAGAAGTCTCACAAATGTTGGCACAGGTCTGCAGGTGTCTGTCTTTCTCTCTTCCTCTCTATTCCCCACCTCCCATTCAATTTCTCTCTTCCCCATCTAATAAAAATTAGAAAAAGAGGAAAAAATGGCCACCTGGAGCAGTAGATTCTTAGTACTGGCACCAAGCCCCAGTGATAACCCTCACAGCAGAAAAAAAGAAAATAGTAATAACAATAATAAGTAATAATAAGTAATAAAATGGCACCAACTTATTGTTGAGCACTTGTTATATACCAACTACTGTCCTGAGTTCATCGTCTATTATCTATTAGATGTATTATTTCATTGGCTTCTCTCAGGTCAGAAAAACTATTAACTTAGTCTCACCTGTCACATGAGAAGATTAAGCTAGACAGAATAAGTGTTATCCTCCGTCAAATAAGTAGGAAGTGACTGATCTTGTTTTAGAACGCAAGACTCCCTGGCTCAGGAAGCGAAACTTCTTAAGCTAAGAGAAGAATGAGTCTGGAAGCCACGGCAGGTTCAGATTTTAGGACTGGCACTTACTGCTTTGTGGCACTTAATGTGACCCTGGTGAAGATACCCCGTTTCTGCTGTGATCTCCTGTGGAGTAGTCATAATGATTGGGTAAATTAGTGTATGCAAAATAGTCAAAGTATGTGTTTGTATTATTCCATAGTTCATGCCACAGCCGTCATTGTCCAGTCCTGTGGAGCTTCGAGAATCAAAATCAGTGGACACTGCGATCATCATCTCTGGCATTATGCTATTCCACTGCAGAATACTGTGCCCCAGTATGGTTCCATAGCCCCCATGTCCACTTGGTCGATTCCAAATTATATTCCTCCATGAGGATCATTTCTGGAACCATCCATTCCACCCCGGTTCCATGGCTGCCAGTTCTTAGCAACATCTCCCTGCCAGATATTCGTCGGGATGTGGCATCATCTAAGTTCATTTCCCACGTCTATGCTCAACCGGACCTGCCAATATACACGGATATCTTCGCCCACCCTGTCCAACGCTTGACGTCTCGTCACCCAATCTGGTCCCCTACGCCTACACTGAACTTCTCTGTTCCAGACTCTTGGAAACAGAGTTGGCAGTCAGCTGAGGTCAAGAACAAACACCTCATCACAGACCCCTGTAAGCGTCAACCCGGCTTTGACCTAGCACATTATGATTGGGGCCTCCTCAATCGCTATCGAACAGGCCATGGCCGGTGTGCTGCTATGTTCCATCGCTGGGGAGCCAGAGACGACCCGAACTGCCCCTGCGGCTCCAGACAGACTATGAGCCACATAGTCAACGACTGCCACCTCTGCAGATTCAAAGGAGGTCTCGAAACTTGACATCAGGCTCAACCTGACGCTGTTGACTGGCTACGGAAGAAGGGCAAACGCTAGAAGAAGAAGAAGTGGACAGCCCATGTGTCCTTCTCAGACAGGAAAGGTAGTGCACTCGTGTAGTGAGCTAGTAGGCTGGAGCCCAGCCTTGTTGGTTCAGGAAGCCTCCAGAGCACATGGAAAGGCCCAGGGTAGCAGGACGAGTGAGCTATCCTACCTACTGTTTGGGGGAACTGGGACATGTACTTACGGAAGATTGTTCCTAAGAAACATAATTGAAATACTACGTTGTCTGAAAAGTCGTGATGCATTTTTGCATAGAAAACATACAAAAGGGCAGTGAGATAGTATAATAGTTAGCGGAGAGAGAATCTCATGCCTGAGGCTCCTAAGTCCCAGGTTCAATCCCATGAACCACCATAAACCAGAGCTGAACAGTGCTCTGGTAAGAAAGAAAAGGGGGGGGGGGGAGGAGGGAGAAAGGAAGAAAGAGAAGGAGGAAGGGAGGGAAAGAAAAGAACAGAGAAGAAAAGAAAAGATACTTAGTGACTTTTCCAACAACCCAATAAGTTAATTCAGGGAATTGCTCCAAGTCGTGACTAGTGTTTCCCAATTATGAAGGCAGGAAATAGCATATGAACAAATCCAGGGTCAGTGATATTTATAGACATATGCTCATTATTGACTTGGGAGTTAGCATTTCAAATATCCGGAATTTCAAAAGCACCTCTGAGGACTTCTGAGAGATAGTCAGCACTGTTGGTTTGCGGGCACAGTCATGTCAGCTCCCTTCTTTTCCCACTGCGGGCTAGTCCTGTGTTACCCTGCCCTCTGCACCCTCCCCAAGCTAGCACCCCAACCCCACCCCCAAGACCTACCGTATTCAGACTGGGTGTGAGTGCCTGCTCTGTGTCTCTGTCACTTCAGTGTGGATACAAGCTATAATGTGCCCCACGAGGGAGGAAAGACAGCTTAGGTGGTGAAAGGCAAGGAGGAAGGTATATTCAGAGAAACAGACCTGTCTGACTTTCCTCTGGCACACTGTGACGTAAGACTCAACATTCCTGCTGCTATTAGCATTCGTCATTCCCCTGCCTTTTATAAAAAGCACGGCAATACTCAAGAGTAATGTTTTCATTCAAAATAAAATGTAAAAAAAAACTTTTTCAGAACCCAAACCCCACATACACATACAGTTTCAATAGCTCCTGGGTCAGATTTTTCACTTTTCCTTTTATTTTTTGTTTCCTTTTGATTTCAGAGTGAAAGAGACAGAGATAAATAGAGACAGATAGAGGGAGAGACACTACAGAACTGGAGCCTCCCCTGGTGCTATGGGATCCCCATGTGCTACCAAAGTTCAAACCTGAAAGAAAGATGTTCTGGGCCGGGTGGTGGTGCACCTGGTTGAACGCACAGGTTACTGGGTTCGAGCCCCTAGTCCCCACCTTCAGAGGCGAAGTTTCATAAGTGGTGAAGCAGGTCTCCAGGTGTATCTCTGTTTCTCTCCCTCTCTTTAAAATATATTTATTTTCCTTTTTGTTGCCCTTTTTTATTATTGTTGTTGTTATTGATGTCGTCGTTGTTAGATAGGACAGAGAGAAATGGAAAGAGGAAGGGGGAGAGAAAGACAGACACCTGGAGACCTGCTTCACCGCCTGTGAAGCGACTCCCCTGCAGGTGGGGAGCCGGGGGCTCGAACTGTGTTCTTAATCTGGTCCTTGCCCTTGGTGCCACGTGTGCTTACCCTGCTGCGCTATGGAACGACTCCCTTCTCTCCCCACCACTCCCTTCCTTTCTGATTTCTAGCTGTCTCTATCCAATATATAAATAAAGATAATAAAAATATTTAAGAAGAAATTTAAAAAAGGTGTGGTGAACATTCTTGTAGCTGTTTAGACATGACTACTAATCTTATTTAAAAGCCAAAAACACGGGGCGGGCGGTAGCGCAGCAGGTTAAGTGCACGTGGCGCAAAATGCCCAATCCAGATTCAAGCTCCCCTCCTGCAGGGAGGTCATTTCACAAGTGGAGAAGCAGAGCTGCAGGTGTCTCTCTGTCTCTCTCCCTCTCTGTCACCCCCTACCCTCCCAATTTCTGGCTGTCTCTATCCAAAAATAAAGATTTTTTTAAAAAGTTTTTTTAAAAAAAATAAATAAAAATGAAAGGAAAATTCTTTTCAAGTCTTGAGAACCATTGGAAGTATTCGAGCAATTGACTTTTCTTGTGGAAAGTGGGGACACTGATCACAATTTATGATCTTAAGCAATGGCTGCAAGACGTTCTGTGGCCTTCTTTCAGAGTAGAGAATATATACATAGATGACAAGAAACAGAACATGCAATCTTTAAAACTTCCCCCGTACATGGGCATGGCTTTCCTCTTGTGTATAATCCTATGTTGATCTTAGAGAGATGAAAGATGGATTTCATCTGACATAGCCCAGATAGAGTGATGCTTTTGAATATGCTCCTCTCTTAAGAAAGGATAGTCTTATATTTCAAGAAATGACATTAGGAGCAATAATGTTATTGTTTGTTAGACCTTTACCTCTCAGAAAGAGAAGGTGCTTTTCTGGATCTTCTTGTTAATAAAAATAATTTGAATTGCTTGCTTTTCCTTCCTTTAAAAATAGTCAACTAGGTCCACCTGCATATTATGTGTCAGGCTCAGGCAAAAACAAGTAAAGTCATAGGCCCCTTGGAATATACCTAAAATAGACCTACTAGCTTTTTCCAAAATGGAAATCCCAAATCTTCATCTGCAATATTCTTGCTTTTAGGTTCATGTTTAGTCAACAATTTGTTCTGCTTTATATCTTAACTCCTTTTCAGCCACCAGGTTCCAGAGGATACCATGATGTCAACTTGACTTCCCTGGGTAGACGACCCCACCAATGTGTCCTGGAGCTTCACCTCCCCAGACTCTCCTGTCCCACTAGGGGAAGACTGGAGGGTATGAATCCCCCTGCCAGTGCCTATATTCAGCAGAGAAGCAATTACAGAAGCCAGACCTTCCACCTTCTGTACCCCATGACAATCCTGGGTCCATACCCCCATAGGGATAAAGAATAGGAAAGCTTTCAAAGGAGAGGATTGAATACGGAGTTCTGGTGGTGGGAATTATGTGGAATTGTACCTCTCTTATACTATGGCCTTGTCAATATTTCCACCTTATAAATAAAAAATTTTAAAAAAAATAGTAAACAAAGATGTGAGGGGGAAAAGCAGTTCTAAAATGATTGAGGGGTTTAAATGTTAAAATGAAGACTTTGCGCTACAAGGCAAGTAGACCTCATTGTACTGATTTGTTTTAAGAGACTCCAAAGGGAAAGAAAGGATTACTCTGAAATTGATGTTTAAAAGAAAAAAATAAGAAGAATTTAGCTCTTCCAGAAAACTGAGACAAAATCAATAGGAGAAGGAGTTTAGTTTATAGTGAAATTTGAAATGCAAAAATAAAAGCCAGTAAGTCTCTAAGTCTCCCTGAAGAATTACTTATTGATTGAGGAAGAGAATGAATGAGTGAGTGAGATTTAGGAAAGCAAAGAAGAGGGAAGAAAGGCAGGAAATAAAATAAATATTACATAGTATCAGTGAAAGGGGAAATATAGGTCAATTTTCATCCATTAACTATTCATAAACATAATAGTATATGAATTTTTCAGGCATGTTTCCCTGGCTTCCTAAAGCCCATTGAGTTTTGATGAGTGCCCAGTAGAGATCCTTGTTCTTCAGCTTAGTGTAGCTCCTTTTGACTTTGCATTAGAAATCTATGCAGGGGGGCTGGGGAAATAGCACATGCTTATGCAAAAATACTTTCATGGCTGAGGATCTGAGGCCCCAGATTCAATCCGAAGCACCCACCATAAGACAGTGTTGAGGGGTGTTCTGGAAGAGAGAGATTAGAGGAGGAGGAGAATTGTTTGATAGACCTTTGCCTCTCAGAAAGAAAAGGTATCTAACACCTCCTTTCAATAATGATCAACTCAAGGTGAATCCTATTTCATCTATATCTTCACCAACAAGAAAGAAAGAAAGAAAGAAAGAAAGAAAGAAAGAAAGAAAGAAAGAAAGAAAGAAAGAAAGAAAGAAGGAAAGAAAGGCAGAGTGATACATTAGTTGCCTCATTATATAAATCTACATATATGCTAGACGTGATATAGTCTATAATGACCCTGGTTCAAGCCTCAAGTCGCCATCTGCAGAGTGTTAAGCTTCACAAGTCATGAAGTGCTGCAGCCCTCTCTCTCTTTCTCTCTCACTATCCCTCCTATTTCCCTCCATCCACTTCTCTCTTCCTCTCTACTTCACCCTCACCACTCAAATTCTCTCTATACTCCAAAAATAAATAAATAAATAAAATATTAATAAAGAGACAAAAACTCCTAATTTACACATAGCTGTGGTGGATCTTGCTTAATATGTTTTAATAGTGACCATCTGATTTTGTTCTCCTGGTAGTATTTTAATTTTTTTTTTTTTTTAAGAAAGGAGACATTAACAAAACCATAGGGTAGGAGGGGTACAACTCCACACAATTCCAGCCATCCAATCTCCATGTCCCATCCCCTCCCCTGATAGCTTTCCCATTCTCTATCCCTCTGGGAATATGGACCCAGGGTCATTGTGGGTTGCAGAAGGTGGAAGGTCTGGCTTCTGTAATTGCTTCCCCGCTGAACATGGGTGTTGACTGGTCGGTCCATACTCCCAGCCTGTCTCTCTCTTTCCCTAGTAGGGTGCCATTTGTGATGCTGGAAAATTGAATTTAAGACCTCATGCATATAAATGTAATTCTCTATCTGTTGAACATTGCTCAACTGTTTTATGGTGGTTTGAGGGACTGAACATGGGACCTAAGCATTAGTGTCTGTTTGCATAACCCTTATACCATCTTTTCTGCCAATTTATTTATTTTTACATTTGCAAAATAGAATAATAAACATACCTCTTGTTCTGTTGCATGGATTAAATCAGAATATTAGTAACAAAAAGAAAGAAAGGAAGAAAGAAAGAAAGGTGCCTTTCTGTTTTGTTTTTCTGGATCTTCTTGTTAATAAAAATAATTTGAATTGCTTGCTTTTCCTTGCTCTCTTCTTCTTCTAGCGTTTGCCCTTCTTCCGTAGCCAGTCAACAGCGTCAGGTTGAGCCTGATGTCAAGTTTCGAGACCTCCTTTGAATCTGCAGAGGTGGCAGTCGTTGACTATGTGGCTCATAGTCTGTCTGGAGCCGCAGGGGCAGTTTGGGTCGTCTCTGGCTCCCCAGCGATGGAACATAGCGGCGCACCGGCCATGGCCTGTTCGATAGCGATTGAGGAGGCCCCAATCATAACGTGCTAGGTCAAAGCCGGGTTGACGCTTGCAGGGGTCTGTGATAAGGTGTTTGTTCTTTACCTCAGCTGACTGCCAACTCTGTTTCCAAGAGACTGGAACAGAGAAGTTCAGTGTAGGCGTAGGGGACCAGATTGGGTGACGCGACGTCAAGCGTTGGACAGGGTGGGCGAAGATATCCGTGTATATTGGCAGGTCCGGTCGAGCGTAGACGTGGGAAATGAACTTAGATGATGCCGCATCCCGACGAATATCTGGCGGGGCGATGTTGCTAAGAACTGGCAGCCATGGGACCGGGGTGGAATGGATGGTTCCAGAAATGATCCTCATGGAGGAATATAATTTGGAATCGACCAAGTGGACATGGGGGCTACGGAACCATACTGGGGCACAGTATTCTGCAGTGGAATAGCATAATGCCAGAGAGGATGATCGCAGTGTGGCAGCGCTCGCGCCCCATGAGGAGCTGGCCAGTCTTGCAATGATGTTATTTCTCGCGCCCACCTTTGCTGCAGTTTTTATGAGATGTTCGTGAAATGACAGAGTGCGATCGAGAGTGACGCCAAGATAGACTGGCTGGGCTTCATGCGGGATTCTCGTATCGCCAAGCTGCACATTAAGCTCACGCGAGGCAGAGGCATGGTGTAGATGGAAAACAGATGATACCGTTTTTGCAGTGCTAGGGATTAGTCGCCATTTTTTACAGTAATCAGATATCAGAGACATGTCTTTCGTGAGTGTTTCCTCGAGGATGTTGAACTTTGATGCCTGAGTTGCACAGCAGATGTCATCAGCGTAGATGAACTTCCTTGAAGAAGTTTCTGGGAGGTCATTGATGTAAATATTAAATAGCGTAGGAGCCAGAACAGAGCCCTGGGGGAGGCCACTTGAGACAAGTCTCCATCTGCTAGACTTGTCACCCTTGCTTTAAAAACAGTCAGCAAAGATGTGAGGGTGGGGGTGGTTCTAAAACTGTGGAGGGTTTTTGAATGAGGACTTGGTGCTTCTAGAGCAGGAGCAGGAGGAAGAGGAAGGAGAAAGAAAAAAAGCCTATGCAGGGGTTCACTCCTGTGAAGCTCTGCTGCTGAGTTCCTTACTGAATACCAAGATCAATACGGATTTCCAAAACTCAGCTAGACTTCCTGTTTACATAAATGGCCAGATGGATCACCTCGACTAATCCTCTTGTTGGAAACAATGGAAATCAGACTGTTCTTTTTCTCGAAGAAAATAAAAGGATGTTATGATTGGAATGGACACCCAGTGGTGTCTGTGGTTCTGGAAATTCCAAATACCAAACAGCATTTTCTCAAATCCTGTGGCCAAGTGGTTTTAGTGACCTTACATAACAGGTGGAAATTTACAAGACCTAAGCCAAAAAAAATATTAAATGATTTTTATGAGAGTTTTTATAGAATATTAAAGTTTATGATGTGGCAGCTAGAATGTTTTACATGAAGGAAAAGTCTCCAATCTTTCTAATACAGCAGTTTTGCTTTTAGCAAAGAATTCCTTTTCCTTTCATACAATTGCCTTAAGTTTTGCAGTAAGAATGTCTTCCCTCTAAAATTTGACTGCAGAGCAAAAAGCAGTGATGTAATCTTTAATAATTGTAATCAAAACTTGGGGCTCTGCATTTAGCTAACCTCCGTAGGCATAGACATTGTGCTAAGTACTTACAAAATCTCATTTAATCTTCATACAAATTTTGTGGGGCAAGGTAATATAATTAATTAACCCCCTTTGGGGGGCATGAAATTTAAATATCTTACCCTATGTTTGATAGCTACTGAATAACAGAACTGAGACTCAAATCCAAGTCTGACTCCAAAGTCGTAGCTCTCAATCACCGTTTTATGTTCCACAGAAGTAGCAAACAATTTAATACAGAATCATTAGAGATTACATCTAATCCTTAAAAACTAATGTTAAAGGTTTAAAAACAATTCGAAGTCAGATTTAAAAATTAATCTGAGGGGCGGGGGGGGGGGGTTATACGGATCAACCTGCCAACACCCATATTCAGCAGAGAAGCAATTACAGAAGCCAGACCTTCTCCACCTTCTGCACCCCAGAAAGAATTGTGCTCTATACTCCCAGAGGGGAAGAAATGTTAGGAGAAGATGACCAGACTCCTATTCCATCAGGACCCAGAAAGAGAAGAGGGGGAAAAGGTTAAGACATTCGGAAATAGTAGTAGGCGTATGTGTGACTTAGTAAAGGAAGAGAAGGGAGGTCCGGGGAAACACAGCGGGTTAAGGGCACATAGTGCAAAGCACAAGGACACGGTTGGAGTCCCCGGCTCCCCACCTGCAGGGGAGTCGCTTCACAGGTGGTGAAGCAGGTCTGCAGGTGTCTGTCTTTCTCTCCCCCTCTCTGTCTTCCCCTCCTCTCTCCATTTCTCTCTGTCCTATCCAACACCAGCAATAACAGTACCAACAGGGCAACAAAATGGATAAACTGGCTTCCAAGAGCAGTGGATTCATAGTACAGGCACCAAGTCAGTCAGTCTGGGTTTAAATCTTGCTGCTGTCACTTTTAAAAAATCTTAACTCGAGTCATTTTGCCTCTCTGAGCCTTGCCTTACCTGATCTGTAAAACAGAGACATTGAGAATACCTCTTTCCTCCTGGAGCTGGGGGTGGGGGGGGTGGGGGTTGTATGTTATCCACGTATAAACTATTGTACTTACTATCAACTGTAAAACATTAAGCTCCCAATAAAAACATTTTTAAAAAGCACCTTAAGGGGAGTCAAGTGGTAGCACAGAGGCTTAAAGCACAGGTGGCGCAAGGATCTCAGTTCTAGTCCCCGGCTCCCCACCTGCAGGGGAGTCGCTTCACAAGCTGTGAAGCAGGTCTGCAGGTGTCTGTCTTTCTTTCCTCCTCTCTGTCTCCCCCTCCTCTTTCCATTTTCTCTGTCCTATCCAACAATGACAGCTTCAATAATAACTTCAAGAATAAAACAACAAGGGCAACAAAAGGGAGTAAATAAATATTTTATTTAAAAAGGGAACTGAAAAGACAAATAATAATAAATTAAAATGGGGGGAAAGTCTGCTGAGTTATTTTCTTTCTCTGCATTTTTGAATATTTATTGTATGTATTACATGTGGCAGACAGAATTTTGCATGACACAGAAAGACTAGGCAAAGGGCCATCCTGATGCGTGTGGTGCAAGCCAGGAGCCTCCAGCATGCAGGACTGGTGCACTCCCAGTTAAATTACTTCTCTAACTACATCTCTGTATTGTTAGATATATGTGCATTCTTCCAACTTCATATTTGTTTCTTGAAAAAATTGGTTGTTCCCATTTCTTTCCTTCCATAACTATTGTTATATAATTTTATAATTATTTCTATAGTCTTTATGTCTTTTCCATAATAATTATCTGATTAGGCAAACTGTAGTAGAATATAGTATTTCCTATTTAAGTGAGATTTGAAATTAGTACATTAGGAAAATGAGATATCTCTCTTTTTTTTTAGTGTGAAGTTTAAGTAAGTTATAATAAAATTGACAATTCACTCTGGCTGATGTGGAGTAAATATCACTTTAACCCCAATGAGACTAAGTACCTCAGAATTGTATAATCTTAAATCTAATGACACATTGACTGATATTTAGTCAACACTAAGTTAAGTGGCGAGTATGTCATAGTCAGACAATACCTATAAAAACTACTCAGGAAACGGGGGTAAAGTCATCCACGATTAAACCGAAATGTTAAAATTCTTTATAAGACTTCTTTATTGTTGACAGAATCCATTTAAACTATGCGGAGTGATGAAATAGAAAAAGAGGTCCTACTAATCCTTACCTTAGGTGTTTAAGCGTGTGTGTATGTGTGTGTGTGTGAGAGAGAGAGAGAGAGAGAGAGAGAGAGAGAGAGAGGGAGGGAGATCAGTGGGAAGTATTCTTTCTCACAGTAGTTTTGGCATATCTCTTGGGCTCTCCCCTGAAGTGTAGCATAGGCTTTTAATCTTACATAGTATCTTCATTCTAGACCCACCTACTTCTCTAAGTCTTTTGGTCCCTTCTTCCATTGACTGCCATTGTTTGTTTGTTTTTGCTTTTGTTTTTCCAAGAGAACTGCTCAGCTCTGGCTTATAGCAAAAGAACAGAAGCATCACTCTGGCACATGTGATCCTGGGAACCAAACTTGGGACCTCATTCTTGCGAGTCCAAGCCCTTATCCACTGTGCCACCTCCTAGACTACCCTTTTGACCCTTCATATCACTCAGTGAATAGCACCGTTTTCTCCAAACCTTCGAATTCTCCAAACCCTCGAATAGCACCGTTTTCTCCAAACCTTCGAATTCTCCAAACCCTCGCAATATGTCAGCACCATCTCCAGATAAATTCTTCCTTATTTAAACTTATATCCTATTCCTCTTCATCAAGCAGTCTTTTTTTAAATGTGTATTTATGTATTCCCTTTTGTTGCCCTTGTTGCTTTTCAAGTAGTCTTAAGACACAGAACCATTCATATTATCTTGGCTCCAATTTTTCTGTCTTGGCTAGTTCCTGGGGTTTCTTTGGGGTATAATTATTTTTATAATACTTCCCGTGAGCCTATATTATAATTAAGTCTGGTGAGATCAGTGGTGGCCAGAGGGAAAGATGGGGTTTGACAGCGAGGGTGGTCTGTTCTGTCTTGCAGGGCAGAGGCTTCTACATCACCTCCAGATAAAGGGAAAAGCATTTACCTTCAGTAGAGTGAAACCAGGCTGACATTTCAACCTGTACATGAGCTCTAAGAGGCTTCTAATTAGTGCTTGCACTGAATCCTCTGTTTTTTCCTTTTGTTTTTTTCTTGTGCTCCAGTTGCAAGGAAGAAGTCTCCTTGTATACTTACAGTGCATATGACTTTCATAGCTTTTCTTTATGTCTAGTCACCGTGATGGGCAGAGTCTATGTCCTAATCTCTGAAATCCATTAAAAAGAGATGTTACAGTTATTGAGATACTGGTATTAGGGAGTTTGAAGTGAAGGGTTAGTCTGGCTTGTCCAGATGGGATATGCTGGGTAGAATATGAAGGGTCTTTAAAGAGAATCAGGAGTTTGGTGTCAGAAGAGAATGACTGAAGGAGCAGAGGAAGGAATGGTAAGATTGCTAGCTGGTGGCCAAGAGTCAATGAATCTTGCAGTCTTTAGAAACTCAGAAAGTTAAGGGATACATTGCTTCTAGAGCCTAAGAAATCATGACCCCTTGATATTATATAACCCTGTGAGACTCATTAGATTTTTTTACCTCTAGAATTATAAACTTGTTCATTTGGGTTATTTAGTCAGTGGGTTTGTGATAATTATTACAACAGATGTAGAAACAGATGTAGATGAAAAGTCATGTTTCACTAATTTCTCACAACTCAGCTTTGATCGACCCAACAATAGTCATCCAATTCCAGAGTCTTTATAATGAACGCATTCACCAACCTATCTAATGCATGTACCTTGTACTTCTTAATGTACCTGCTAATTCTTTTCTCCCAATATCCTATGTAAGCTCTCTGCTGCCACACTCCAGAAGTTACTAACAATAGTAAAGGAATCCTCACTGCTAAGCAGTCAACACAAGATCCAGCACCCAAGCCCCATCTGGGTGCATGCTTCATTGGGCCATTTTTTTTTTTTTTTACAATGACTGTCACAGGGTAATTTCCTCAGGAAACATGTTCTGAGACAGAGATTCAAGTGGAATAAATGTGCTAGGGGATACACCTGCATTTATAAGTATGGAAGTGACAAGACAGAGGAGCGGGCAGAGGAAGACGTTAAGCAATGATGCAAATGAAAACAAAGTTCCCAGTTGATCACTGCAACATTCTTACTAGACTGTCCCCGCAGACTCGCCTTGGAGATAGCATCTGGGCCAGATGCTCAGTTTCAACCCTCAAGTCCTGGGATTTGGTGGCCTGGGAAAGAAACACATAACCTAGGCTGAATGAGCATGTTCAGCCTTTGAGTTGTTAACCATCAACACTCCCTGCTGGTTTTCACAGGAGTGAAACCATCTAATAATTAATTATCTTTCATCTACTTACTGACTTCACTACTGCTTTTATTTCCTTCACTGAACAATCTAAGGTGAGTTTTTATTTACTCATCCATAATTTTTAAAGAAGACAGGACATTGTAACATGTCACCCTCACATTAGAAATTAAGATTATCTCTAGTTTTTAAAATTACGAAAATAACATGATTAATAAGAATGTGTGGACACATTTAATCGCATATCAAATTCTTCCTCTGGTATAAGGTATAAAAAATGGAGCGTAGATTTCTTTCATAAATTAGAAAAACACAAATTAAAAGGTCTTTCTCTCTTTCTCTTCTTCCCTCCTCCCCTCCCCTCCTCAGATGTAGAATTTAAAAACTGGGCCAGAGTAACTGCTCAAAAGTATTGTACAAGTGTAAGATCCTGGGTTCATTCCCCATCACTGAAAAAAAAAAATCATGGTCATGTGGTGGAGTCAAAAATACCTACAGAGTACTAGATATTGCCAAATGGCTTTTAGAACATATAATCTTTCCCTTGCAGCAGATGTAAAGCCTGCATTAAAATATATAATGAAAGAAGTAAGCACCAGCTAGGTGGTTGTGTAAACCATCTTCCTTCTCCTAGAAGCAGGAAGGTAGGTGGTAGCTTTTGAAAATCTTTCTTGGTAGCACAGAAACAAAACATATACAGGTTGTCCTCTATTAACATGGGTAGACTTTCAAAGAAATGTATCCCTTTCTTCTGCTGGGGGAAAGTACTCTGGTATCCCTAGAGGGGTGGTCTAGCGCAGGAGATGAAGCATCCCTGATAAAAGGAGCTATTTATTATCTGTCTGGCAAAGATGCAGCCAGCAGGGTGAGTGCAGCTAAGAGCTCCAGTGGTCAGGCTGAGCCTGAGTACACCACATCCATGAGCCTAATTGTCCCTCTCCCTCCTCTGAGCGCAAAGGATAAACTGCATGTGAGAAGACATTTCTTCTTTACTACGATATGCTTTGTGCCATTTCCAGCAGCTTGCAAAATGCACAGAGAAAACTACTGACTCAAATAAGAGAGGCAATGCCGTGGGGAATAATGAGCTAAGCCATACAAAGTACCTGGATGTTTATCTCAAATTCACTTCATTCTCTCCATATTGATACATCGCATACTTGATAACTAAGCTCGAATCACATGTAAATAAAAGCTGAGATGGAAATAGTGAGGTCCTGTGTTTGGGGTAAAAACAAATCCAAAAACATTGAAGAAATGATTTAGAGACGTGAGACTAACTTTAAATTTACCTATACAGCAATACAGAAAGCTACATAAATGCATGTACGTTCATTAATGGAGGGAGAAAATAAAATATGATTTTTCAAGTCCTTGAAATAAAGCACCCAGTAACTAATCTTTAAGGAGCATTCGCTCCTGTGAATGTATGCGTGTTTCTGTGGTTCCCCTTTGATAAGCAGTTGCAAAGTGTTATATAAAATATGTTTTCTAATTGAGGCAAACTTTTTCCCTCTGAACAGCAAAACCAAACTTTATCATTGAATCATATCATAAATTATCACAACTGATAGACGTGATAGAACTTCTGAGAAATGATATTTCTTGAGGATAGTGACAGTCACTCTCTACACAGCTAAATTAAGAGACTCCATCATCAATCATGTCGAATTTGTTGAAATGCTTTTTATGTCAGGTTGGTACAGGACTAGCCTATTACAGTAACTGTCAGGCTCCTCTTAAAAAAACTTATGTTCTCAAAGAAATCAAGAGTAACATTTGAGGTGAAATCATTAAGTTTATTAGGTTGGTTGTAATAAATGGATCAGATTTAAAGATACACAAGTTGGCAGGGCCAGTGGTGGTGCACCTGGTTGAACACACACATTACAATGTGCAAGGACCCAGGTTCAAGCCCCCAGTCCCCACCTGCAGGGAAAAGTTTCACAAGTGGTAAAGCAGGGCTGCAGGTGTTTCTCTGTCTCTCTTCCTCTCTATCTCCCCCTTCCTCTCAATTTCTGGCTGTCTCTATCCAATAAATAAATAAAGATTAAAAATTAATATAGGGACTTGGGTGGCAGCGCAGCTGGTTAAGCGCAGGTAGCACAAAGCGCAAGGACTGGCACAAGGATCCTGGTTCGAGCCCCTGGCTTCCCACCTACAGGGGAGTCACTTCACAGGCAGTGAAGCAGGTCTGCAGGTGTCTTTCTCTCCTCCTCTCTGTCTTCCTCTCCTCTCTCCATTTCTCTCTGTCCTATCCAACAACAACAATATCAATAACAACAACAGTAATAACTATAACAATAAAAAACAAGGGCAACAAAAGGGAGTAAATATTTTTTTAATTTAAAAAATTATATACACACACACATATATATTGATATATATATATTGATATTGATGTTGGCTGAAGTTTTAAAATATCTCCAGAGGAAGAAAACATAAGGGCAAAAATATAAGGAATCTCATTCACTTTCGTATCTTATTGAAGAATATTAGTCAGCATTTACAAAGGAAGGAAATTAACATATTTGCCTTATTGAGAGATGGAGACCAGAGCATCCTCTTTCATTTGAGCTGTTACCAGGAACAAATGTAGGGCATCACATATGCAAGGCAGGTGCTGTAACTATGGCCACTGCACTGGCCCCAGGCAGGAAATGCAGACAGATGCCATGTGTATGAATGCTGAGACCATTAGGCTTAAAATCATGTATAGGTGATACCATTTATGCAAGGTATCTAGAATTACAAAACTGATAGAATAAGAAAGTATATTAGTGGTATCCAGGTGCGCCACCTGCGCTTAACTCGCTGCACTACAGCCCAACTCCCAGTGGTATCCAGGGTCTAAGGTGAGGGAATATGAGTTGTTATTTTTTAAATATTTATTTTATTTATTTATTCCCTTTTGTTGACCTTGTTTTATTGTTGTAGTTATTGTTGTTGTGATTGATATCGTCATTGTTAGATAGGACAGAGAGAAATGGAGAGAGGAGGGGAAGACAGAGGGGGAGAGAAAGACAGACAACTGCAGACCTGCTTCACTGCTTGTGAAGCGACTCCCCTGCAGGTGGGGAGCCGGGGGCTCGAACCTGAATTCTTGTGCCTGTCTTTGCGCTTTGCGCCACGTGCGCTCAATCCGCTGCGCTACCGCCCGACTCCCTGTATTTATTTCTTATGTGTATTTATATATTATACTTAGCACTATACTTAGCATCTCTGAACTGTTCATTTAGACATGATTACGATGGTAAATTTTATATTTATTTTATCATTATGGAAAACTAAACCATTCTATTGTATAATTATTAGAATCACTTTAGAGTAAATCCAATCTGTGCATTCATGAATATTTGACGTTCATTTTTAATATTTTATTTTAATGCAAGAGAGAGGTACAGAGAGAAAGACCAGAGCACTGCTAAGCTCTGGTTTATGGGTGATAGGGATTGAACCTGGTACCTCAGGGCCTCAGGCGTGAAAGACGTTCGCATAGCCAGTATGCTGTCTCCTCAGCCCTGAATATTTGAGTTTCAGCATGTCACCGAGTGGAGAATTTGTCATCTGTGTTCCTCACATGAGAAAGTTAAAGAGAAGAGGGGTTAAATGAATGTTTTAAAGTCAGAGAACAGAGTGAGACGAGGAACTGGAACCCATGGCAATTGTTTTTATTTAAGTCAACAAATCTGATCGCATAGATATTTATAATCATAGGTCCTTTAAGGGCGGTGAGAATATATTTTGAAAAATGTATCATTAAAAGGTTTTGTTGGGGGAGGCGGGAGGTAGCACAGTGGGTTAAACGCACATGGCGCTAAGCGCAAGGACCAGCTTAAGATGCCAGTTCGAGACCCCGGCTCCCCACCTGCAGGGGAGTCGATTGACAGACGGTGAGGCAGGTCTGCAGGTGTCTGTCTTTCTCTCCCCCTCTCTGTCTTCCCCTCCTCTCTCCATTTCTCTGTGTCCTACCTAACAATGACAACATCAATTACAACAACAATGATAACTACAATAGTAAAAAAACAAGGGCAACAAAAGGGAAAATAAATAAATATTTTAAAAGATTTTGGTTATTGTGTATTGGGACCGCTGTCATATATGTGTTTTGTTATTAAAATATTGCTAAGGGATGCATGATTGGATATGTCTTTTCTTATATGTGCATTTATACAAGATGCTTGCATTTGATATTATTATTATTATTATTAATTATTTTGCCACCAGGGTATTTGCTGAGGTTCAGTGCCTGCACAACAAATCCACTGCTCCTAGCAGCCTTTAAAAAAAAAAAAATTGAGAGAGAAATGGAGAAGGAATGGGGACAGAGAGGGAAAGAGAAACAGAAATACAAGCAGCCCTGCTTCACAGCTCAGGAAGCTTCCCCACTGTGGGTGGGATCCGGGTCCTTGCACAAGGTGATTTGTGTGGTCTGTCAGATGCACCACAGCCCAGCCTCAAAAGTTTTGTATTTATTTATGTGTATTTGTATATTTCTACTCAGTGAATCATTCAATTTAATGTGTATTTGTATATTTCTACTCAGTGAATCATTCAATTTAAAGAATATTTATCTCTCTAGAATTATAGTTTGCTTCTGAAGTCATTTAAGCATATCCACACACAAATGCTTTTGTTCTTTCAGGGTTTCTGTGCCTCAGTTATTCCATTGCTCCATAAGCATCTCTTTCTTTCTTCCTTTCTCTCTTTCTTTCTTTCTTTCTTTCCTTCTCTCTCTCTTCTTTTCTCCCTTCTTTTCTTTCTTCCTTCCTCCCTCCCTTCCTTCCTTTCTCCCTCTTCTCTTTCTTCCTTCCTTTCTTTTTTTTTTCAAATGTTGAGAGACAACGAGGCAAAGAAAAACGGAGAAGGGAGGTGCCAAAGCATTACTCTACCACCTGTGAAGTCTCCCCTCCGCACGGAGCTCCCATGTGCTGGCCTGGCACTGGGTGTGTCTGCCACGTGAACTGGCTTCCGCAATAGCAGTGAAGTCTTAGCAGCAGGAGGGATATATATATATATGGTAGGGATCAATGAAGAGATGAGGTACCTTTCACTATCTTGGATTTTGTAAACTATGCCTTGAAAAAAATCTGTGTCGTAGAGGCCGAGGAAATAAGGTAAAATCAAATTCTTTTCCTCATGGAGTCCAAACAGCATATGATTATTTGTAACTTCAATCTGTGATTCAAGTCTGAGTCTCACTAACTCCTTCATACTCACCTCTGGCCACATCCCTTCTGCCTCCATCAGGTGGTCAGTCTGGGCAGCAGTGTGTTCCTTGCTCATGTGGCCTGTGCATGAACATTGTTGAGAGCTTCACTCCTGAAAAATATGCATCTCCTCAATGGATCCCTTATATTATCACCAGCATCCTCACTAAATAGTGGAAAGCCACTTGCTTAATTTCTAAATTTGGAGCATGATAAAGCCATGACTTAAAAACAACTGGTCTGACTCTCAAGTCCTGAGTGTCCTCATGCACCTTGCCTGAAGTTTCTACAGTGAATTCAGGTGACTTCCCTAACATTGTCAGTCCTTAGCATTTAAAGGCATTGTCTTCTCGGGGACTGGGCTGTAGTGCTGCAGGTTAAGCGCACGTGGTGCAAAGCGCAAGGACCAGCATAAGGACCCAGTTCCAGCCCCCGGCTCCCCACCTGCAGGGGAGTTGCTTCACAAGTGGTGAAGCAGGTCTGCAGGTGTCTGTCTTTCTCTTCTCCTCTCTGTCTTCCCCTCCTCTCTCCATTTCTCTTTGTTCTATCCAACAACGACAATGATAGACAACAAGGGTAATAAAAAGGGAAAAAATGGCCTCCAGGAGCAGTGGATTCATAGTGCAGTCACCGAGCCCCAGCAACAACCCCGGAGTTAAAAAAAAAAACAGACTTTGTCTCTCTTCTAGTGAACACATTTCTCATCTTTCTCATCCCCCGTGAGCTCGGCTTCTTTCTTCTACATTCATCATTACTAGAGAACGTTTAACCTGAGAGGCAGAGCCCAGTGACAGCTCTCCTTTTCTGACCTCCTAGACATGGTAACAGTTATTTCCCTCATGAAACTAGTATTTGACCTTCTCAGCAAGGCTCACTGTCAGTCCCCAAGGTTGTGCCTCTGAAGAGCAGTGAGTGAGGAATCGCCTACACTTGCTGCTTCTGTGCTTTCAGAAGATGGTCTACATCCCACACTTCTGTGTCGTTGTCAGTGATGTCTGGCTGTGTTTGTAATCCGGTAAGGGGAGTCTCCAGGTGTCAAAATACATACTGTGACACAGCACTGGAAGTGCCTTACTGTGTTCTCAAACACAGTGGCAGAGACACAGTTGAGCAGAACTGAACATAGCACATCATATGATTTCACTCAATCCTTTAATTTTTTTGTCTCCAGGGTGATCGCTGGGGCTCGGTGCCTGCAGCATGAATCCACTGCTCCTGGAGGCTATTTTTTCCCCTTTTGTTGCCCTTGTTGTTTATTGTTGTGGTTGTCGTCATCGTTATTGGATAGGACAGAGAGAAATGAAGAGAGGAGGGGAAGAAGAGGGAGGAGAGAAAGATAGATACCTGTAGACTTGCTTCGCTTGTGAAGTGATCCCCCTGCAGGTGGGGAGCTGGGGGCTTGAACCAGGATCCTTATGTTGGTCCTTGCGCTTAACCCGCTACGCTACCACCAGTCCCCAATTTCACTCAATTCTTAAGGGGAATTAAATATTAGTAAACTTTCTTTTTCTTTTTTCTTACTGTTGAAATTTCAATAGACCACACACCACCACAACCAGGCTAGTTCTTTCACTCTTTATTTCAACGATAGAAGAAAATAGATAGGTAGATAGATGGACAGACAGACAGACAACACCACAACATTATTCCACTATTCAGGGGGCTTCTACCAGTGCCAAGGTATTCCCATATGGTACCTATAGTAGAACCCAGAGCCATGCACATGGTGAGGCACACTCTACAGGCCAGCTAACAAGGGAGCCTCAGTATGTGCAAACTTTTCATTGTTGTCAGCCTTCTGGAAAGATGTAGTTCTAATTTTTGCCAGATGCTATAATAAAATCTACAGGAATGTGGTTTAGAGATTCTTATGCTACTTTCTTCATATTTTTGTGCATCGAAACTAGATGTATTCTCAAAAGTAAATTCCAAGTGGATCGAGGCCTTGGATGTTAGACCACAAACTATCAGATACTTAGAGGAAAATATTGGCAAAACTCTTTTCCACATAAATTTTAAAGACATCTTCAATAAAACGAATCCAATTACAAAGAAGACTAAGGCAAGCACAAACCTATGGGATTACATCAAATCAAAGAGCTTCTGCACAACAAAAGAAACCATTACGCAAACCAAGAGACCCCTCACAGAATGGGAGAAGATCTTTACATGCCATACATCAGACAAGAGGCTGATAACCAGAATATATAAAGAGCTTGCCAATCTCAACAACAAGAAAACAAATAACCCCATCCAAAAATGAGGGGGAGGACATGGACAGAATATTCACCACAGAATGCCGGGATAGCCTGAGGGTACTTCTTCCCGTGCTAGTGCTCTCTGGGTTGGAGAGAACTCAACTGGAGCTGATCTAGGCTGCTGTGTGGGAGAGGGATCAGGAACTCGTGCTGCACCAACTTCCGCAGGAGATACACTCTGGAACTCTCGGAGCCGGAAAGCAATTTCCAAGTGTCTTTAATCAGAAGAGCAGCTGTTTTTATACTCTCCAAGTAGGGTGGAAACAGGATGTGATATAGAGAGGGTGGAGAGAAAAGTGACTGGTGAAAATCAGAGTGTGACAAAGAAAGGATCAGTGTGTGACAAGGAGGGGGTGGAGCAGGAGAGAATCCTATCATAGAACCACCAATGCCCTGGAGTGCTTTATGTAAAAGTGATTTATGTAAATAGACCAAAGCTTTGGATCAGTAAAATCCCTATAAAGGCATATGGTTAAGCAGAAGCCAGGGGGAGATGGCAACTACCCAACAACAGAAGAGATCCAAAAGGCTGAGAAACACATGAAAAAATGCTCCGAGTCTCTGATTATCAGAGAAATGCAAATAAAGACAACAATGAGATACCACTTCACTCCTGTGAGAATGTCACACATCAGAAAAGGTAACAGCATGATTTTTTCAAGGTCCATCCAAGATTGGCTGAAAACGGTGAAGTCACCATTTTTTACAGCTGAGTAGTATTCCATTGTGTATATAGACCACAACTTGCTCAGCCACTCATCTGTTGTTGGACACCTGGGTTGCTTCCAGGTTTTGGCTATTACAAATTGTGCTGCTAAGAGCATATGTGTACACAGATCTTTTTGGATGGATGTGTTGGGTTCCTTAGGATCTACCCCAGGAGAGGAATTGCAGGGTCATAGGGTAGGTCCATTTCTAGCCTTCTGAGAGTTCTCCGGACTGTTCTCCACAGAGGTTGGGCCAATTGACATTCCCACCAGCAGTGCAGGAGGGTTCCTTTGACCCCACACCCTCTCCAGCATTTGCTGCTGTTACCTTTTCTGATGTATGACATTTTCACAGGAGTGAAAAAATCATGTTGAGTGAAATAAGTCAGAAACAGAAGTATGAATATGGGATGATCTCACTCTCAGGCAGAAGTTGAAAAACAAGATCAGAAAAGAAAACACAAGTAGAACCTGAAATGGAATTGGCATATTGCACCCAAGTAAAAGACTCTGGGGTGGGTGGGTGGGGAGAATACAGGTCCATGAAGGATGATAAATGACATAGTGGGGGTTATATTGTTAAATGGTAAACTGGGGAATGTTATGCATGTACAATCTATTGTATTTACTGTTGAATATAAAACATTAATTCCCCAATAAAGAAATAAATTTAAATTAAAAAAGGAAAAAAAAAGAAAAGGTAACAGCAGCAAATGCTGGAGAGGGTGTGGGGTCAAAGGAACCCTCCTACACTGTTGGTGGGAATGCAAATTGGTCCAACCTCTGTGGAGAACAGTCTGGAGAACTCTCAGAAGGCTAGAAATGGACCTACCCTATGACCCTGCAATTCCTCTCCTGGGGATATATCCTAAGGAACCCATCACACCCATCCAAAAAGACCTGTGTACACATATGTTCTTGGCAGCACAATTTGTAATAGCCAAAACCTGGAAGCAACCCAGTTGTCCAACAACAGATGAGTGGCTGAGCAAGCTGTGGTCTATATACACAATGAAATACTACTCAGCTATAAAAAAAAATGGTGACTTCACCATTTTCAGCCAATCTTGGATGGACCTTGAAAAATTCATGTTAAGTGAAATAAGTCAGAAACAGAAGGATGAATATGGGATGATCTCACTCTCAGGCAGAAGTTGAAAAACAAGATCAGAAAAAAACAAAACAAAACTCAAGTAGAACCTGAACTGGAATTGGCATATTGCACCAAAGTAAAAGACTCTGGGGTGAGTGAGTGGGGAGAAGACAGGTCCAAAAAGGATGACAGAGGACCTAATGGGGGTTGTATTGTTATATGGAAAACTGGGGAATGTTATGCATGTACAAACTATTGTATTTACTGTCGAATGTAAAACATTAATTCCCCAATAAAGAAATTTTAAAAAAAGAAACTAGATGTATTCTAACATGGCTTGATCCTTTTTAATTAGTGGCTTAATAATGATTTAAAATATTAGAAGAAAGCAAGGACATAGAGCCACACAGTTCCCACCACTAAAGTTCTGTGTTGCCACCCAGCCCCCAAGGATACCCATTATAGATTTCCCAAGGTCTTAGACATTGGCTATGCTTTTGTTTGGTTGGTTTCTGTTTGTTTGTTTTTTCTTTTCTTGCATGCTCCTCAGTTTCAATCGTCTATATTCCACATCTGAGTAAACCATCTAATAGTTGTCTTTCGTCTTTCATGTCCATATCTGCTTCGTTAAGGTTAATCACCGCTGGTTCCTCCCATTTTGTTCCAAAGGACACGCTATCATATTTTTAGGTTACTGAGGAGTTCTTCCCAGTATCTATGTCCCACATTTCTTTATCCAGTCATCTGGTGGAGGGCATTTAGACTGCTTCCTATTTTGGCTATTGTGAATAAAGCAGCTATGAATTTAGGGTTCCATGTGTCCCTTTGAACTAGTGTTTTCAGGTTTTCTATTTGTAGAAGGATTCTCCAGACTATTTTACATAATGGCTGCACCAGTTTGCATACCCATAAGCAATGTAACAACGTTTCGCTTTCTCCACATTTTTTTCCTGTTTTCTTGATGTGACCATCCTCAGTGTAGTGTGAATTGACATGTCTCTCGTGGTGGGTGAAACAGAGCATTTGTATGCCTGTGGGCCATGTGTAGCTCTTCTTCAGACAACTTTTACTCATATCTTTTGCCTACTTTTTTATTGTGTTGTTCCTCTTCTTTTTATTGAACTATATTAGTCATTTATAGACATTTGATATCATCTGTTACCAAATGTGTGATGTACAAATATATTCTCCCAGACACCAGGTTGCCTATTTATCCTTGTGGAGTTTTCTTTTGATGTGTAGAAGCTTTTTAATTTGATGTAAATTCATTTATTTAATTTTGCTTTAGTTTCACTTACCTGTGGGATTTAGTCCGATGCAAAAACTGACAGTCCCTGGTATATATATATATATATGTAATTTTTATTTTTATTTTTCCCCATCAGGGTTATCACTAAGAAAGGGGGGAAAGTGCATTAAATCTGGGACCTTGGAGCCTCAGGGATGAGAATCTCTTTGCATAACTGTTATGCTATCTGCCATGGGGAGGGCAATATCTCTTAAAGACATAGATACAGAGAGTAAGAGGCTTAGGATCAAACTCTAGATCTCCAAAGTTAAGAAGTTAAGCAAAATAGGGCTAGCAAAGAAGATTGAAAAGGTGAGCCAAGAGATGTTTCCCAGCTTTTCCAAGAAAGGAGGAATGGGTAACAGCTGAACATCAGAAGTTGAATGAGATGACAGAGGAGTAGCTGTTGATTCAACAATACTGTGGTCACAGCTGACCTTAAAAAGAGTTTAGACATACGTCTATTATGTCTAAATAGACATAGAATCTTGACTGAAGTGTGCTCAAGAGAGGAACAAAAGAGAGAAAGCAGAAGTCACCACTGGAGATGTTCATTTTTTTTTTTCATATCCTGTTAGGTGTTATAGTTCATTCTAGATCCTAGTCGTCAGTCATACACTATTTCACCTGCTTTGGAGCCCTGTCCCCTTCCCATCACACCACAAACCTTATTAGCTCATTCATATACTAGAGTCTCAACTCCCATATCTCTTCCTCAGCGAGAGGCTTTCAGACTATCACAGTCTGTTTGAGTCTCTTCCTCTCAGGATTTTCTTTTATGGTACAACTGCATGTATTGTAATTATATAGTTATGGGACATTCATCCTCAACCAATTCAGCATGGTTTTGCCAAGAAGAAGAAGGAAAAGGAGAAAGAAAGAAAGAAAGAAAGAAAGAAAGAAAGAAAGAAAGAAAGGAGAAAGAGGAAGGAAGGGAGGGAGGGAAGGAGGGAGAGAAAGAGAGAGAGGGAGAGAGGGAGAGAGGGAGAGAAAGAGAGAGAGGAAGAGAGAGGGAGAGAGAGGGAGAAAGAGGGAGAGAGAGGGAGAGAGAGGGAGAGGAAGGAAGAAAGAAAGAAGTGAAGCGACTCATAAGCTAATGCAGTTTTGCCTCTGAGGAAACTATGTACTGTTCCAAAGACTAGCCTTCCTAAAGGCTGACAAAAAGCTGTTCTTGAGGTCTTCAATACATTCTTTGTATTTCTTATTATTTATTAGCTGGATCAAAATGAGTGAGCACTTAAATTCCCAATCCCCAGTGTCTTTATCTGTTAGCAGAGGCCACTGCCCTTACTTTGCCCACCAAACAGAGTTAGTGTAGTCAAATGATATAAAATATGTAACAGCACTTTAAAAATTCTAAAGCACTATAAAAATCTAAGGCATTATTGAAGTGTTATTATCATTCTGTATTTTTTTCAGTAAAATACATATTATTGAGATGGAAAAATAAAAATATGCTTACTGTGTTTCTACCTTTTAAATTTGGTACCCTTTTAACAGTAATTACAAAAAGAGTAGATGGCTTTTTACTGTCTGTTCAGGAGCCAAGCTCGCTTAGATTTTTACTTGGGTCCTGTTTGCACTCCAGTCTGTAATCGGTTCCCTGTGTTCTTTTACCTCTTATGGGAGAAAAACAAGTCATTTGTGAACCTGGGTTATGTAGGCAAAATATGTGCCCTTCTTGTCTGTTTAGAAATTCAGCCTCTTAAAAACATGAAACTTGATGTGTTTTTTTTTTTTCAAGATGTTGTAGGATTTGAGGTAAAAGAAAGAAAAAGGAAAAAAGAGAAGTAATATTTCACCAAAGAACTATACATATGAAAAATATGTTTGTGTTACAAGAACTCTGTCTATATACTGTGTAGAATAAATATGACTTCCACAAAACCACAGAATAATCCACTGCGTGACTTTACATACATTTCTAAGTGTGTATGAATATTACAACCATACTTAGTATTGTGATAAAAGCCAAAAAACAGAAATACAAAGGACTGGAGAGATAATACAGTAGCAGTGCTCATGTGTTAGGGCACCCACTTTTGATCGCGGTCCTCTGAGAGGTACTCTGGCCAAGGTAAGAAAGTAAATAAATAAGGCGGGGGGGGGGGGGGGTAGATAGCATAATGGTGATGCAAAGAGACTGTCATGCCTGAGGCTTCCAAGTCCCAGGTTCAATCTCCTGCACCACCATAAGACAGAGCTGAGCAGTGCTCTGGTATTTCTCTCTCAAAAATAAAATAAATAAAATACTTAAAGAAAGAAAGAAAATAAATCAATAAATGGAAAGACATTGGTGCAAATTTTAACTATCTTACCTGTGAATATATGATTGTGTGGAAGTTATACCATCTCTAAACCTCATTTTTCTCACCTTTAAATGGTAACTTTCTCATAGAATATTGTGAGGAGTAAATAAAATAAGACTGAGAAAATTATTTCACATTCAGTGATTAGTAAAGACTAATGTTAAATATCTGTATTACACATTTAATTTCAATATATATAGCGTTAATATAATTATATTATTCATGTGCAGTTATGTCATTTAATGGCATAATTGTCTTATAATCTAATATAGATATATAAATGCATTCTAGTGTAATGTTGATTGATAATATAATTAATAATATATTTACATGTTATTGTACATTTATAGGTAACTTTCAGCTATGATTTGGATTGTTTCACACTCCCTAGTCCTTTACCAGTTCATAAATTGAAATATATTTTTAATATTTATTTATTTCCTTTTGTTGCCCTTGTTTTATTGTTGTAGTTATTATTGTTGTTGTTATTGATGTCATTGTTGTTGGATAGGACAGAGAGAAATGGAGAGAGGAGGGGAAGACAGAGGGGGAGAGAATGAGAGACACCTGCAGACCTGCTTCACCGCTTATGAATTGACTCCCCTGCAGGTGGGAAGCCGGGAGCTCGAATTGAGATCCTTACAGTGGTCCTTGCACTTTGCGCCACCTGTGCTTGACCCGCTGAGCTACCGCCTGACTCCCACAAATTGAAATCTTAAAATTCAGAAGGGGCCAGGTGGTGGTGCACCTGGTTAAGTACACACCTTGTGTATTACAGTGCACAAGGACCCAGGTTCAAGACTCTGGTTCCCACCTGCAGGGAGAAAGCTTCATGAGTAGAGAAAGCAGGTGTCTCTCTATCTGCCCCCCCTCTTTAATTTTTTTATTATCTTTTTTTATTTATTGGCTTGAGATAGCCAGAAATCGAGAGAGAAGGGGGAATAGAGAGAGAGAGAGACCTGCAGAACTGCTTCACCACTCTTGAAGCTTTCCCCCTGCATGTGGGGACCGGGGACTCAAACCTGGGTCCTTGCACATTGTAACACATGCCCTCAACCAGGTGCGCCACCACCCAGCCCCTCCCCCTCCTCTCTCAATTTCTCTTTGTCCCTATCCAATTATAAATAAATAATATTCTTAAAAAAAAAAAAGAAATCTTAAAACTCAGTATCTCAAAGTAGGACTGTTTTTAGAGATGGGAACTTTATAAAGGCAATCCCATTGAAATGAGTCTCTAGGCTGGGTTAGGATCTAATATTAGATTAATATAAGATTAGATTAGGATCTAATATGACTGATATTTTGTATCAAAATGTGAATTTTGAATGATGGTATCTAATAGCCATGTAAAGGTGAAGACAGGCACCAGGGTAGTGGCTCTACAAGCCAGTGGATGACAACACTAGCCATCCACCACAAGCTACAGAAGACATGGGACCTGACTCCTCCCTCAGAAGGAACCACCCCTGATCTAGAGTTGGTTTCCTTGGTAACCAGAAGACATTTCTGTTGTTTATGATACTTTGTGATAAACAAATCCACTACCTATGTGGGAGGTAAGTGAGAGAGGCCAGCTAGGTTTTAGGAGTTAACAGCATGGGCGAAGACATTAAGAGCATTCTTGGGGTCCAGGAGGTGGCGCAGTGGTAAAGCTTTAGACTCTCAAGCATGAGGTCCTGAGTTCAATCCCCAGCAGCACATGTGCCAGAGTGATGTCTGGTTCTTTCTCTCTCCTCCTATCTTTCTTATAAATAACTTTAAAAGTTTTTTTTAAATATTAGCATTCTCTACTTTTCTTGATGTCTGCTGTTGAAATCCTACTTAATGTTCTAGGTCTACTCAAAATTTGTTTCACCACAAAGACTTCCCTAGTCTTCTGATCAAAAGCAACTACTTCTCTAAGAGTATTTGCAACGAGGCAAACGTGTCTCCCTAGTTCATCTTCCCCTTCTTACTTCATTCTGTCCACAAAGACAGATCAATCTCTCGAGAATTCCTTCTATATCCTAGTTGATCTTTCACTGCTTCTTCTACACTCTAAGAGTCTTGAGAGTGAAGAGTATCTTGTTCATTCAGGTTGTGTTAGTTTTATGTCCTGCCAACAAGTGTTGTATGAAACAGCAGACATCTAAGAAACTGAATAGATTTTTTTCCCATCAGTATTTACTCATCTTAACTGCAATGTGAGAACCTTTTCAAAGAACTAAAATTAGTTGGATGATCAGTGGTAAGTACCTAAGAACTGGGTTCTTGCTGAGGTTTGAGGAAAGGGAACTTGTGGCTGTAACTGCTGCCTGAGGGTGTTAGGGAGTTCAAGACAACAAAAGGGGAAAAAAGAAGAACTAACTGTGTGTAGTTGAGTTGGGGATAAGGCAGGAGTTATAACTCTGCAGTGTGTGCTGAAGTGTGACGGTGGTCAGACTGGGAATCCTGGTTGTCAGAGCAAGAGGGGAGTGCCCAGATAGATTCAAGATGAGGGCCAAGCAGTGGTGCGCCTGGTTAAGTGCACATAGTACTAAACCCAAGGACCAGGTTCAAGCCTTCCCTCCCACCAGCACAGGGGAGCTTCACAAGTGGTGAAGCAGGTCTGCAGGTGTCTGTCTTTCTCTCTCCCTCAATATCTTCCCCTCCTCTCTCAATTTCTCTCTGTCCTATCCAATAAAATGGCGGGGGAAATGGCCACCAGGAGCAGTTTTTTAACCTTGGAGATTAAAAAAAAAATAGAAAGAAAAAAATAGATTCAGGATGAGAGTGGTTTGATTTCAGATAAAGGTAAGAGGGGAATCAAGGTGTGCCTTTTGGCCAGCAATAGATCATGAGGCAGGAGCTGAACCATCAGTAGGAATGACCCCAATTCTAGGAACAAATATGATCACATTTCTAAAAAATCAGAACATGAGGGAGTGGGGCAGTAGCGCAGCAGGTTAAGCGCAGGCACAAGGACCAGTGTAAGGATCCCGGTTCGAGCCCCCGGCTCCCCACCTGCAGGGGAGTCGCTTCACAGGCGGTGAAGCAGGTCTGCAGATGTCTGTCTTTCTCTCCCCCTCTCTGTCTTCCCCTCCTCTCTCCATTTCTCTCTGTCCTGTCCAACAACAACGACATCAATAACCACAACAATGTTAAACAACAAAGGCAACAAAAGGGAAAATAAATAAATACAATGACAAAGTCAGCCTTGGATCAATGGAATTGCACGGATGTGAGATTCTAGATCTACAAATAATAATTATAACAATTGTGCATTTTTGCTATCATCAGAGAAAGGGTAGCTGAGCAAGTCCACGTTGATTTTTTTCTTTTTCTTTTTTAAATATTTATTTATTCCCTTTTGTTGATTTTGTTGTCTTATTGTTGTAGTTATTGTTGTTGTTGTTGTTGGATAGGACAGAGAGAAATGGAGAGAGGAGGGGAAGACCGAGAGGAGGAGAGAAAGACACCTGCAGACCTGCTTCACTGCTTGTGAAGCGACACCCCTGCAGGTGGGGAGCCGGAAGCTCGAACCGGGATCCTTACACCGGTATCCTTATGCCGGCCCTTGAGCTTTGCACCACCTGCGCTTAACCCGCAGGGCTACCGCCCGACTCCCATTTTTTTTTCTTTCTCCTATTTTCTGTCAGTCTTGCCTTTGTCTAATCTGAATACTAAAATGAAGCGTATTTGTATTATCCCTTTTTTGCCTGAAGCACAGATGAGTTGATAATTTATATACATTCTTAAAGCATTGGTTAAAGTATCAGTTACTCAGAATGAGTATGTTTCTTTCTGGGTGTTTTTGTTTTGTTTGTCACTCAGCTTCTCCCCACCTCCCACCCATGCTCTAAGATCTTCTTATAAGACTTCAATTTATTATTTCCCAAGATCAAGATAATTTCTGCTTTGCTTGGGTCTTGATTTTCGAGGAATTTTGCTTATCTCTTTTGTTGTTCTTCTTTTGTCCAAAGAATGTGGCTTTCAAAGTCATTTTCTCATTGGATACTTTCCTCTTGCACAATACACAGGTCATCACTAATTCATTAAATTCTTATGTCCTGGAGCCCCGCTTCCCCAGAGCCCTGCCCCACTAGGCAAAGAGAGAGACGGGCTGGGAGTATGGATCCACCTGCCAACGCCCATGTCCAACGGGGAAGCAATTACAGAAGCCAGACCTTCCACCTTCTGCATCCCACAATGACCCTGGGTCCATACTCCCAGAGGGATAAAGACTAGGAAAGCTGGGAGTTGGGCTGTAGCGCAGCGGGTTAAGTGCAGGTGGCGCAAAGCGCAAGGACCAGCTTAAAGATCCCAGTTAAAACCCTTCGCTCCCCACTTATAGAGGAGTTTCTCCACAGGTGGTGTAGCAGGTCTGCAGGTGTCCATCTTTCTCTCCCTCTCTCTTTCTTCCCCTCCTCTCTCCGTTTCTCTCTGTCCTATCCAACAATGACAACATCAATAACAACAATAATAACTACAACAATAAAACAAGGGCAACAAAAGGGAATAAATAAATAAATATTTTTATAAAGAATAGGAAAGCTATCAAGGGAGGGCATGGGATACGGAGTTCTGGGGGTGGAAATTGTGTGGAGCTGCACCCCTCTTATCCTATTGTCTTGTTGGTGTTTCGATTTTATAAATAAAATTTTTTAAAAAGAATAATCTGTCTCTTGGACAGGAGTTGGTGTATTGCACCAAAGTAAAAGACTCTGGGGTGAGGGGGAGGGTTCAAGTCCTGAAGCATGATGGCAGAGGACCTAGTGGGGGCTGTACTGTTATGTGGAAATGTTATGCATGTACAAACTACTGTATTTTACTGTCATCTGTAAACCATTAATTCCCCATTAAAGAAATGTAAAAAAAAGAATAATCTATCTTTTGTTTTAATTAATCAATTTGTGAACAAGAGAGAGGGAAAAGAAAGAGAACATCACTCTGGCACATGCAATGCTGGGGATCAAATTCCGGACCCCATACTTGAGAGTCTAATGCTCTAGCCACTGTACTATCTCCTGAACTTCTTTTATTTTCATTGTGTTAGTAAATAAACAGCTAGGGGCCCATCTCTAAACCACTGGAAGAAGTTGTGTATTTAACTCGATTAATTTATTATTCTTAACTTCCTCCTCTCCGTGCTTGTTTCAAAAACTGCCTTCTTTTACACAGATTTTGAGAGTTTACGGGGGACAAATGTTTAAACTGTCACATGCTTCATATACGCATTTGACTGTGGATAGAAAGGGAGCCTGCACTGTGAGCTGTAGCCTAAATTAGCCAGAATTAGCAGGGAGGTAGCTGAGTGTAGTAAGTAAGTAACCTAATAGAAACCAATAATAGGGGTTTATGTCTGGATTCAAATACCAGCCCTAACACAGACAAGGTACAGGATCTTGGACAAATTTTCTGTGCCTTGGTTTCTTTCTTTTTTATGAAGCAGTATTAATAGTAGGGATCTTGCGAGTGCATGATGTTTAGTTAATAATAGGTACAAAACAGATGTCAAGTAAAATTCTTGAGGCCAGGGTAACAGCTCAACCTGTTAAGAGCACAGATTTTTTTTTTTTTCCGCATTCCTGAGACCCAAGAGACCAGATTCACTGCCTGCAGCAGCCAGTGCTAGAACTGAACAGGGCTCACTTGAATAGTGTGCTGCTTTACCATGTGCAGGACCCGGGTTCAAGTCCAGCCCCCATTTCACTGTAAGGTAGCTTCAGTCCTATACTTTGACTGTCTCTAATTCTCTCTCTCTCTGTCTCTCTGTCTATGTGTGTGTGTGTGTGTGTGTGTGTGTGTGTGTGTGTGTGTGTGTCTTGAGTGTACATTTTTGGTGGAATCTCACTCATGCATTTCTTTGCATAAGTATTTGATAATGACAGTAAACTGTTTCATGTCTCCTTACTTTAAAAAATGGTGGATCTTGTTTTTAGGCCTCATTAAACGAAGATTATGAAAATCACTACAGCCCACTTGGTCAGAACATTTGTTTACATCCTCCCCCACCCCCACCCCCTGTCCGGCCTTGGCTAAGGCCTAGTGCAAGGAATGCACTAGCGGATGAGAAGTCTATAAATGTTACTCTGATTGAGAAGAACTAAATGAAGGGCGGTCGCAGGAAACCTTTCATTTCTGCTCTTGTGACTCAGAGTGAATCAAGTTATCAAGTCATGCTTCCCCTGCAGTGATGTGAAGCTGGTGAGTGAGTGAGTGTGTGTGTGTGTGTGTGTGTGTAAAGTAGACACAAAAACAACCCTTTCTGAAAACCCAGGCAACACAACACAGCACTGATTATCCAGTTACAAAGAAAGAAAATCAACATGTTTGAGAAGCATGATCATGTCTTAGATTATTTTTTATATTTTATTTATTTATTAGATAGAGACTAAGAGAAATCCAGAGGGGGAGAGGGAGAGAGACACCTGCAGCCCTGCTGTTCCACTTGTCATTTTTTATAGTTGTTTTATTATTAGTTTTTTATATTTATTTTCCCTTTTGTTGCCCTTGTTTTTTATTGTTGTTGACTGGCTACGGAAGAAGGGCAAACGCTAGAAGAAGAATTGTTTTTGTAGTTATTATTATTGTTGTTATTGATGTCATCATTGTTGGATAGGACAGAGAGAAATAGAGAGAGGAGGGGAAGACAGAGAGGGGGAGAGAAAGAGAGACACCTGCAGACCTGCTTCACCACCTGTGAAGCGACTCCCCTGCAGGTGGGGAGCCGGGGGGCTCAAACCAGATCCTTAAGCCAGTGCTTACACTTCGCGCCACATGCATTTAACCCGCTGCGCTACCGCCTGACTCCCCACTTGTAATTTTTTAAGTTTATTTATTTTTTTAATTTTTGTTTATTTATTATTGGATAGAGAGAGAGAGAGAAACAGAGAAGGAAGAGGCAGAGAGGGAAAGAGACAGAGAGACACCTGTAGCTTCACCACTTAGGAAGTCTCTCTCCTGCAGGCCAGGACCAGGAGATGGAACCCTTGGGACCTTGTGCATTCAGCCAGGGGCACCACCACCCATCCCTGAGAAGCATAACAGGTCAGAGAAAAGGAATGCTTGTGTTGATAACACACTGCTGGAGTTTAGTCTGGTATTATTGTAATAGAATTCTCCTGCTTCTCACCTCGTCGGGGAAAGGAGGCTAGATGGTGGAGAATGTGCAGTTCCAGGACTTGTGATCACAAGGAGTGTGAAGACCTTGTGGACCAACTACCTGCATCAGTAAGAAGGCTGATTCCCTACCTAAGGTTCCCAGTGGCCTCTGTCAGTTCATTTCAGGTCACTTTCCTTAGTAAAACTCAGCGTAGCTAATATATTCATTCTAGCATATGCTCTTTGTTCTCACAATGGCAAGCCTAAGAACACAGTAATGCTTTTCTCAGCTTTGAAGTTTTACCTCATTTGTACTGCAACCTGATTAAGTGCTTTCTTCTCCACAACAACAGAAGAAAACAAGGCTTGTTTTGGGAACTATCAAGATTAATGATTGACTTTACAAAAAGTTCTCTAGTATCTTTATAAGTTCTCTATGTTCCTATTTTCAAGTTTTTTTTTTAAATCTATTTTTGCTCTGCCTGCTATATTTGTTTCATAAATAGTTTGATTCTGTCATTTAAACTTTGCCCTTGGGGTAGAGGAGTGGGGAGGATGGGTAACTCACCTGGGAGAGCACCTGCTTCACCGTTTTCGAACCCTGCGCACACCATTTGGGAAACTTCAGTGTTGTGGTATCCCTCCCTTTATTTCTTTATATATGTATATATTTTTTAATTTATTTATTTTTGCATAGAGACGTTGAAAGGGGAGGGAGAGACAAAGGGGGAATAGACAGAGAGAGCTGCAGCCCTGCTTCACCACTTGGGAAGCTTTCTCCCTGCAGGTGGGAACTGTAGGCTTGAATTTGGGTTCTTGTGCACTGTCATGTGTGCACTTTGTGTAACATTGTCTGGCCCCTCTCCCTGTCTATCTGTCTGTATATCTATCTATCTATCTATCTATCTGTCTGTCTGTCTATCTATATATCTCTACTTGGAAAAGTCAGAAGTAGTAAACAGGACCAGGAGGTAGCACAGCCAGCAGTTCACACATGTTACCAGGCATGAGGACAGGGGTTCAAGCCTCCAGTCCCTGCTTGCAGAGGGGAAGCTTCAGTCAGCAGTAGAGCAGTACCACAGGGACCTTTCCTTCTCTTGGGCTTGCTGGGCTAGCGTGGGGGTGCCTCTTCTTGGGTGCATCCTCTCTGGGTTGCATCCTCACAATTTCCCGACATTGGCTCTCACCCTCTATTTAAAAAGAAAAGGCCACCAGAAATAGTGAAACTGTACAGGCACCCAGGACCAGCAGTCATCTCAGTGGCAAAATGAATAAAGGTATAATGAAAATAAAAATAGGGGAATCGGGCAGTAGTGCAGCGGTTAAGCACACGTGATGCGAAGCACAAGGACCAGTGTAAGGATCCCAGTTCGAGCCCCCGGCTCCCCACCTGCAGGGGAGTCGCTTCACCACCCGTGAAGCAGGTCTGCAGGTGTCTGTCTTTCTCTCCCCCTCTCTGTCTTCCCCTCCTCTCTCCATTTCTCTCTGTCCCATCCAACAATGACGACATCAATAACAACAAGAATAATAACTACAACAATAATAAGAAACAAGGGCAACAAAAGGGAAAATAAATAAATGTAAATAAATACAAATAAATAGACTTTCCTTTTCAATCTGAATCAGAAAGTCCTGTTTGCTACTTTTGACACCAAAGGATTGTTCTTTAAATCCTAGATGTAAGACTATTTTTTCAATGTTTAAAAATCATTCTCAGTTATACCTTCTGACATGTATCTGCCAGTCTGCTACTCTATGATGGTGAGTATATTTTACCTTCATTGTGATGGGGGAGAATCAAAGATCTATTAGATGGAATAACAATGAATTCCATCTACCTTTCAATAATTATTAATTCACAGTGAATTTTTTATTTGCGACAACCCATATTTTTCTTCCATATTAGTTTGCTAGGCATTCCATATACTATTTAATCTAGAAATAGTTAAGTATCTCTAGGACAGTGTTTTGTGAGTGACTCTTATGAGTGCTGTATATTGGTTCTTTATCAGATATAGGATTTGTACATATTTTTCCCATTCAGTAAGTTTATCCTCATTTTTCTAGTGAAATAGTCTACTGTGCAGACATATTGTAACTTGGTATGGTCTCCCTAATTTGCTTTTTCTCTTGTTACCATTTTTGGTGTCAGATCTTAAAGATCACCACCACTGCCCTCCATGCTTTCCTCTAGGAAATGTGTCTCTTCAGATATTAAAACATTAATGTTACTGTTGAATGTAAAACATTAATTCCCCAATAAAGAAATAAATTAAAAAAAAAAACATGAATGTGTTTTTTTTCTTTTTACCTCCAGGGTTATTGCTGGGGCTCTGTGCCTGCACTACAAATCCACTGCTCCTGGAGGCTACTGGTTTGCTTTTTGTTGCCCTTGTTGTTTGTTCATTGTTGGATAGGACAGAGAGAAATGGAGAGAGGAGGGGAAGACAGAGAGGGGGAGAGAAAGACAGACACCTGCAGACCTGCTTCACCGCCTGTGAAGGGACTCCCCTGCAGGTGGGGAGCCGGGGACTCGAACCGGGATCCTTAGCCTGTCCTTGCGCTTTGTGCCATGTGAGCTTAACCCACTGTGCTACCGTCTGGTTCCTCATTAATGTGTTTTGAGTTCATTGTGTAGAGTGTAGTATAGTAGTTAAGTTTTAGTCTTTTACAAGTGGCTGTCCATGTAAATGAAGGTTTCTTAACTTCATTATTAGAAAGAGTGTCCTTTTCCCCAGTGTTTACTCTTGGTCCCTTTTTCACTAGTTCATTAATCATAGAGGTTTATTTCTTTTCTTTTTAGCTTTATGTGATAGAACAGAGAGAAATTGAGAGAACAGGGGAGAGAAATAGACAACTGCAGCACTGCTTCACCACTTGTAAAGTTTCTCCCCCTGCAAGAGGGAACTGGAGTCTTGAACTTGGGACCTTGTTCATGGTATTATGTGCACTTAACCAGGTGCACCACCACCTGGCCCTACCCTATAGGTTTTATTTCTGGGCTTCTTATTCTCTTCTATTAATCAATGAATCCACTTTATAATAATACTATATAGTTTTGACTCTTACAGTTTTGTAAAGCTAAGTTATTATAGAACACAGGAAGTTTGAAACCTAAATTTTTATGTTTGTTTTTCTCAAGAATGTTTGGAAAATGTATTTGTATTCTTTTATAGTTCCAAACAAATTTTAAGCTTTAATTTTTTGTGTGTGAAAAAAAATGTAATGATAATTTTTATTGCATTGAATTTATAGTCTTTGGATAAAATAGACATGTTGGTTATTTATTTATTTACCAGAATACCATTCAGCTCTGGCTGAGGGTGATACAGGGGATTGAACCTGGAACTTTGGAGCCTCAGGCATGAATGTCTTTTTACATAAACATTATGCTGTCACCTCCATCCCTAGAATGGACAGTTTAACAATATGGATTCTCTCACAAGCATGGAATAATTTGGTTGGTTGGTTGTTGTTTTTTTCCTTTTGCCTCCAGGATTATTGTCGGGGCTCGGTGCCTGCACTATGAATCCACTGCACCTGGAGGCTATTTTTTCCATTTTGTTGCCCTTGTTGTTGTTGTGCTTATTGTAGTTGTTATTGTTGTCACAGCTGTTGTTGGATAGGACAGAGAAATGGATAGAGGAGGGGAAGAAAGACAGGAGGGGAGAAAGACAGACACCTACAGACCTGCTTCACCACTTGCGAAGTGACTCCCCTACAGGTGGAGAGCCAGGGATCGAACCGGGATCGTTAGGTCAGCCCTTGTGCTTTGCACTACATGCGCTTAACCCACCGCGCTACTGCCCGACTCCCTTGGTTTTGTTTTAATAAATACCCAAAAGCTGTCGAGAGATTTTCCTTCTATTACTGTTTTTCTGGGAAGCTAAGTTATGAATGGGAGTTGTATATTGTCAGCTAGTTTCTGTTCACCTACAGAGATTATTACAGTCTTTTGTTTTATTATCAGATATTTTATGTGCACCTATTGATACTATTATAGTTTTCTGTTTCTAAACAGAATATTTTAAGGTCCATTGAATGATTTTTGAAAATTAAAACAAACCTTTTTTCCTAACGTGAACTCCAAGTGGTAATAATTATCCTTTTTTGTATTTCTTAAGATTTAATTTTATAAAATTTTATTTAAACTTTTGTAAGGCAAATCATACCTAGTCTTATAATTTATACTAACATTCTCATAGTGTTTATCTGGTTTTCTTTTTTAGTAAAATGAACAACACAAATATTATTGAGATGTTTTCCCTCCTCCCCTATTTCTAGACAAATTTGTTTTGTTTAGAAATTTTTCTTCTGGGAGTCGGGCTGTAGCACAGCAGGTTAAGCACATGTGCCCCAAAGCGCAAGGACCAGCATAAGAATCCTGGTTTGAGCCCCGACTCCCCACCTGCAGGGGAGTCGCTTCACAGCAGTGAAGCAGGTCTGCAGGTGTCTTTCTCTCCCCCTCTCTGTCTTCCCCTCCTCTCTCCATTTCTCTCCTTCCTATCCAACAACGACGACATCAATAACAACAACAATAATAACTAAAACAACAAGGGCAACAAAAGACAAAATAAATAAAATTTTTTTAAAAAGATATGTTTTTTCCTTTGGCTGTGAACTTCAACATAGGAATTTTACATACATATTATTTAGCATTCTCCCTTTTTAAAACAATGGTTAGGATAAAATATTTCTTAAGATGATATTTAATCATAGTTAATTTCAGAATCGGATAGTAATTTTTAAAGCTGTTCATAAATTGAATATGTGTGTGTATGGGGCTCTGTGTAGGGAGTTGAGTAGAGATGTCATAAAGTCTATTATATATACTAGTTTTTCAATTTAAATAAATATATTTCACACACACAAAAAAAAACAAAGAAATGTTTTTTTCTTGGGGCCACACAGTGGCACACTTGGTTAAGCTCAAGGCCCTGGGTTCGAGCCCCTGCCCTGCCCCCACCTGCAGGAAGATGCTTCGTGATCGGTACAGCAGGTCTATAGGTGTCTCTCAGTCTCTCTCTTTCCCTCGTCCCTCTCAATTTCTGTCTGTCCTATACAAAAAAATAGGGGGGAAAAGGGGAATAAAAGAAATATTTTCTCTTAAGTGTTCGCTGGAGAGTAGGGAGATAGCACTAAGACAGGGTATAGGACTTTCACATAAGAGGTTTCAGGTTGTTGTCTGTTTGCTTGTTTGAATTGCCACCAGGGTTATGTCACACTAGAAACCCACTACTCCTAGTGGCCATATGTATTCTATTTTATTTGATAGGACAGGAAAAAACTGAGAGGGTTAGAAGGAGATAGAGGGAGATGAAGTGGGTGAAAAGGCAGACACTATTTGTGAAGCATCCCCCGCAGCTGGGAGCAGAGGCTCACACTGGGGTCCTTGTGCACTCCAGGTGTGCCAGCACCTTCCAGCCCCAAGAGGTTCCAGGTTTGAT